>NC_133775.1:66985777-67125032 GCF_003597395.2 Chelonoidis abingdonii | reverse complement strand
TGCTCATCCAGCTTTGTCTACAACTCCTGCCTATGATTTTTTCCCCCTTTCCTGGGATGCAGGCTTCTAATAGTTCCTGCAACTTTTACTTGAAGTAATTCCAGGCCTCCTCCACCTTTAGATCCACAAGTTATTCAGTCCAATCCACTTCCCTAACTAATTTCCTTAATTCTTTAAAGTTAGCCCTTTTGAAATCAAAAACCCTAGTCCCAGCTCTAATAATTCTCAAAAGACATGTGGGGAGAGAATGTTTGTGTTTTTACATATTGTGACAAAGTTCCTCCTCTTCCTTGGTGGGTCCTGCGCTTTTTGGCGGATTTGCTCGCCTCAGACGTTCACGGCAGCCCCTCAGTTTGGCTCCTTCTGCTAGAGGCTCAAACCTGCCGTTCACTCAGCTAACCTCTTCACTGGCCAGCATGGAGGAAATGGAGAACAATCCCCGCAGTCCTGCATCCCACCTAGTGGGTCGGGGACAGGCCAGATCCCTTTCCAAATTGGACCCTCCCTTCTGGTGTTGCTCACAGACCAGGTCAATTCCTCCTGTGTCTGATCAGGGGATGGGGGGAAATGCGGGCCCACCTTCTACACCGGGTTCCAGCCCAGGGCCCTGTGGGTAGCAGCTGTCTACAATGTCCCCTGTATCAGCTGTGTGACAGCAACAATTCCTTGGACTACTTCCCCATGGCCTCCCCCTGGTACCTTCTTTATTCTCACTGCAGGATCTTCCTCCTGAAGCCTGATCACGCTTGTACTCTTCAGTCCTCCAGCAGCATGCCGTCTCACTCCTTGCTCGCCCCGCCCCCCGAACTGATGGGGGAGGTCCTTTTTAAACTAGGTGTCCTGATTAGCCTGGCTGACATAATTGTTTCTAGTAAGTTCTTAATTGGTGCCAGGTGTCTTAATTAGCGTGCCTGTTTTAATTAGCGTGCCTGGTTCTAGCAGGTTCCTGATTGCTCTAGGGCAGCCCCTGCTCTGGTCACTCAGGGAACAGGAAACTATTCATCCAGTGGCCAGTATATTTGCTTCTACCAGACTCCTGTACCCCACTGGACTGGGTCTGTCACAATATGAGTAGAGTCAACAATGCAGTCAACAGTTCCAGTCTATGATGTATTCTGATAATTCAGAGGTCAAAAGAAGATCCTATCATTTAAATGAATTGTAAACAGGGGATCTCTCTGTATTCATCTCTCTTTGAAAGGTATAGCAAATAATCTGTAAATGGTGGAGGAACAAGCAAATTGCTTTATGTTAATTCTATAGCTAAGTACCAGTCATGGACCTCCTTCAAAGTCATGCTAATTACCTTTTGAACTTCCAGTTTGTCAAAAGACATGAAATTGTATAAAAGATCATTGGGTCTTGATTCTGTCATCTCAGATCTGCATCGGCTTCATCAGGGGAAGTCTGAGTTGCAAAACTGAGCTCTCAGTTATGCTGGTACGACCTGAATATGATATTTGGACATTGGACCTGTGAACTATTTCTGAAAGAACTCATTGCAACTACAAAGCTCACCATCTCTGCTATGAATCTGAACCTCAATGAATTGAACTTCTGTCTGTATATTGATCTTTTTACCAAACCCTCTCTCTTGTTTTTTAATTAAGTTTTACAGTTAATAAGAATTGGCTGTAGCATGAATTTGGGTAAGATCTGGAATATTAAATAACCTGGGAGGTAATGGGTCCAATCCTTTGGAATTGGTAGAACCTTTTATTTTATATGATGAAATAAGATTTACAGAAATTTTCATCATATTTGATGTGGGTACCTGGATGGAAGCCTGAGGCTGGATCACTTTAAGGGAACTGTGTTGTTTGGACTTACTAAGTAACCAGAATAAAGGTAATAAAGAAGCTGTTTTATGCCGGGTTGGTGAATATAAGTATTGGAATATCCACTAGCTTTATGGGGATTGTCTGCCTCATTCTTTGCAGTTCACCCTAATTGAGTGACCATAGCCGGCCACCACTAGGACCCCAATCACATCAATATTGACCAGCTGCCTCATTCAATGCGCACTGTCCAGTGTACGTGTGGCATGAGCCACCGCCTCTCCCTGAGCAACATCACACTGTCTGAGCTTTGTTCAGTGACCATTCCCATCCAGGAACTCTAGTTCTTCCAATCAGGCAACAGAAACAATACCATGTGACTTAGAAGACCAATCACAGCCAGAATTGTGAAGGGCAAACACCAGCGGACATTGCAGGAGGAATTTATAGGCACATGTCAAAACAATTACAGACACATTTTGTGGGTACTGTGATGGGGCAAGGCCAGATGGCTACAGTACAGTACTGAGAAACAGGTATGTTAGCCCCAGGCTAAACAAATCCCTAGGACCATGGTAACCAAATGGCAGTTGCTCTAGGTTAATCAAGACACCTGGAGCCAATTAAGATCTTTCTAGAAGGCAGTAGAGATAGCTACTTTAATTAGAACACCTGCAGCCAATCAAGGCAGGCTAATCAGGGCACCTCGGTTTAAAAAGGAGCTCACTCCAGTCAGGCAGGGAGGAGCCAGAGGTGAAGGAGCATGTGTGAGGAGCTGGGAGCAAGAAGGCAGGAGTCACGGTTCTTCTAAGCTGGAGGCAATTAATGGCCCTGCAAACTTGCATCAACACGATACCAGTTGTTGGCTTTCCCACTGCAAACTGGTTCACGACCCATCGGTAGCAGTCTGGAGTTGCCAGCTTCCAGATTGCAGTAGCCACCTGCTTCTCCACCGTCAAGGCAGCTCTCAATCTCGTGTCCTTGCACCATAGGGTGGGGGCGAGCTCCTCACACAATCCCTTGAAGGTGGCTTTTCTCATCTGAAAGTTCTGTAGCCACTGCTCATCATCCCAGACTTGCATGACGATGTGATCCCACCACTCAGTGCTTGTTTCCTGAGCCCAAAAGCAGCGTTCCACGGTGATGAGCATGTCCATGAATGCCGCAAGCAAACTCGTGTCGTATGTGTTACCTGAGCTGATTTCATCGTCGGAGCCCTCACTGTCACTTTGGATCCTAAGGAATAACTTGACTGCCAAATGTGACATGCTGGCAAGACTTGTCAGCATACTCCTCAGCAGTTCAGGCTCCATTCCTGCAGACCAAAAGGGAAGACAGAGCGTGCAGTACAAAAAGGTTGAAAGATGACACCAAACGTGGATGAAAGCACAGGGAATGCTGGGATGCAAACTGATGCATCACAGGGCGTTGGGACAGGACCCAGAGTGCCCCACAGCAGGGGACACGGTTTCAAATGCTCAGAGCTCAGTTAAACAAATTCAGTTTCTGCTGAATGAAGCCAGACACTCTCCTCCTGAGGACTAACTCCATGCTCATCTCTCCTCAAGTATAAGGTTACAAGTTGAGGCAGCCATATTTGTTGTGGGTGTGGGGTTAAGCAGTTCTGAGGGCTGGTTAGCCTTAGGCAGGGAACAGGGATTTGCATACTTGCTGACTACGTGTAAAGTAACTCTCAGCCATTCTCTAGTGCCTTCCGTCTCAAGATTTCAACACACTAAACTGAGCTGGGCCAGTATTATCCCCATTTTACTGATGGGTAAACCAAGGGACAGAAGTTAAAGTGTTCTGCCCAAGATCACCCTCCAAGTCCATAGAAGCATCAGGTTCAGATTGCATCTTGAATCTCAGTCCTGTTTGAGACACAAGAGCAGGTGTGCATTCCATAATTTATCCATCCACTGAAATTCAAGGAATTGTACAGCTAAGAAATAAGCATATATTGACAGATCACAGATGCCCAGCATCCCTGCAGACAGGCAGAGATTCCCATTTTAGTACAGGAGAAAATGTCATTAGCAGTTGCAATCCTGAAAGGGAAAAAAGTTTGAATATTTGAAAGGTTTCTTTCTACAAAAGATACTTATTTTAAAATACAACCCAACTTCCCCTCTCCCACACAAACTCCTTGTTAAAGGCATCGTAATAATAGCACTGCAACCTCTGATAACAGGGCAAGACGTAATTATGCCATGGGTGTGTAAGCAGGCAGACCAAAGTCAGCTTTTCTTTCTACTTCTACAAAAATAGGGTTCTCAAATATATGTCACATCCGCCCCCTAGTGGATGTACTGTAGCTAAGTACAAAAAACCTATCTTCCTACAGCATGAAAGCCGCACAATTCATGTTAAAATTAAAAAATCACCAGGACATGCAGATGCTCAGGTTCTTAGTGCCACGTTCACTTGGCCATGCTCTCTTGTAGTCTGCATGTTAGTACCTGCAGGGAGAAGCATTGCCATTTTCAATCTGGGAGCCTATTCTTAGTCCCAGCATTCCTTATTTCAATGAGAGACACAAGGTGGGGGAGAGAATATCTTTTATGAGACCAACTTCTGGTGGTGAATGAGACAAGATTTGGTGCTAAACAGAGCTCTTCTTCAGGTCTGGGAATGGTGCCTGAAGAAGAGCTCTGTGTAGCTTGAAAGTTCTCTCTCACCAACAGAAGTTGGTCCAATAAAAAACATTGTCTCCCCCACCTTGTCTCTCCAAAATCCTGGGGCCAATAGCTACAGCAACACTGCAAATGGTCTATTTTACCCCATACTTACCCGTACTGATGTTAACATTGTCAGAGTTCTGCCATAGACCAGACTGGATGTGCAATGTAACCAAGTAGCATTGCTGAAGAAACTTAACTCTCACATTCCTAACTCTTCTCCTTGGGTTGCAATAAGGTCCTATTATTCCATCTCATTCTTGGGTTAATAAAGGGAAAAAACTGGGCAAGCCTGTGTTTTAATAAGGTGAGCATTTAAAAGGGTCAAGCTATGCTTTGTGGTCCATGCCTTACCAAGGTGAATTGGGAGGCAGGGACTAGAGTTCACCTCTCATTTGAGATGAGCTCCCACCTTTGCTACCATAATGTTTAGCTGAGACAGATTTATGCAAAGGTGCAGCAGTTGCCCTGGTCAAGGTGGTCAGAGATCTGCTCCTTACTCTGACAAAGGAGATGCTCCCTAGCTGTCCCCCACCCACCTGGCTGGGTCTCTCTGCTGTCTGACACTGTTGATCAAAGTATCTCCTCTTCTACTGTCCCTCTTTCCCATGAGTCTGTATGTGTGCTGCTCTCTCCCCATGCCCCAACTTAGCAAGCCATCCCTAGTCAGCAATGCTCATAAGCAAGTGCTGAAAGCATAGCCCAAAAGCCCCACTCATTTTGGCGGGATTTGTGCCTGTGCTGGAAATGAAGGTTGTGTGTAAGCATTGGGGCCTTGCTGGCCACACCATCAATCTTGCCTCTTGCCCAGTTGTTGGTGGCTCATGGTTCTGTTCTCCTTCCTCCCCCTCCTGATAATCTTACCTTCTCCCAGGACTTCAGTTGCTCTTTCCACCCGTGCCAAATTCACCTCTCCACCATCATTCTGTCGCTGTCCCTGTCCCTCTCCCTCCAGTCTCATGTGTCTAGCTGCCTCCAACATCTTTTCTTGGATGTCTACACCCCACCTACAGATAGTCACTCCTCACTTGAACTACTCTCTGCCCTCTGGCCTCTTCCTCCAACAACCACCTCACAGCTGTTCTCCCTGTCTTAGGGTCCACAGCCCCACCTCAGTTGTTGGATCACCTTTCCCTTCCTCATGTATCTAGTCTCTCCCTAGGGCCTTTGACTTCTTCCTTCTGAATTTCTCCAAAATCCAACTTTCATCCCTCAGCCCACTATTAAAATGTCTTCATGCCCCAGTCATCTTTGGGGGAGGGATAGCTCAGTGGTTTGAGCATTGGCCTGCTAAATCCAGGGTTGTGAGTTCAATCCTTGAGAGGGCCACTTAGGGATCTGGGGCAAAAATCAGTACTTGGTCCTGCTAGTGAAGGCAGGGGACTGGACTCGATGACCTTTCAAGGTCCTTTCCAGTTCTAGGAGATAGCATCTCTCTGTACTCGATTACTGCACCCTTCTGTTTGGCAGCACCATTCTCAATGTACAGGAGTGATAAGAGGCCAATCATCTCCCTGCATCACATTGGCTTTCAGTCCCTCTGTTAGCTTCCTACTGCACCAGATCAGAGCTCCTCAGCCTCCCAAGGCCATGCATAATCTCATTGCCCTCCTATGGTCAATTCTCATTTCCACTATCCATCTGCTGGCCCAGGCACCTTGCTCTCTTTGCCCACCCTGGTTGATACCCTCCACCATGCATGGAACTCTGTCCACATTCATCTACTATGGTTTAGTGCATGAAACACAAGAAAAAGCCCATCACCTAGGCCCCCAGCTCCAGAGAGGCTACTGATTTTTTCCATGGTCTCCTTATTTCAACATATGTTTAAGGTCAGAACCCTGTATCTGGTATTACCAGTTGAAGTCAAGCCAGGCACGGACTAGAATGTGGTTCCAGGTTATGCAGACTGCAGTTCGACACAGACACTATTTAAAAACTGCCCTGGATCATAAACATCCCCAAATGATTTGTTGTACTGACCCTCACACCAGCATCTCCCAGCAGCCTGGGTGCTCCCACAGCTTGCAGTAAGGAATCCACACTGTAGAAGGAATCCTCTTCCTCAGGTGAGTACAGCCATGTTGGGGTGATGACATCAGCTCAGTTAGCTAGGAGTACTCATGAGAACGGGGACAGAGGAGAGCTACTCGTCGAACGAACGTTCTGCTTTTGTATTTGTTGCATTGGGTTTCTCAGTGAGCTCATGCGTCCTGTTTCTATAGGTGTATGCCACAGGAAAACCTTCACACATGAAGTGTGGTTGGCTGGCTTTGAGAAGACCACAACTTCCCTTGAGAGTCCATTTCAAAGACCAATACACCTCACCATGAGGAACTTCCCCTTGTCAACCAGCTATATTAAACTTCCTTTTCTTCCCATTACTGTTTGTACTTCCATACATAGTCCTCCTCCCTCCATGGTATTCAGACCCTGCAAATATCTGTAGACTGCTCGGTCCTCATCATGTCACCAAGAGATCCATAATTAGCTCTTCTTCTCTGAAATAAACACCCCCCTCCTTTTTTTTTTTTTATTCTATACTCTTGGCTGCATGCTGGAACAGACTCAGGCTGTTCTGGGCCAGGGAGCAGAGAGGGCCAGGAGCTCTGATCCAGTCACAGACTGCACAGCAGCTAGATAAGTCACTGATAGAGCTGGATGCTGCACTAGTGGCAGAGGGTGGGCAGTGCTGCTTTCAACAGACAGTATATCTTGTGTGGTATATTGAAAACTCTTTAATGTGTAGCTATCACTTTAAATTCTATGGAGACTTCCTGGTCCTGTCTGCAGGTTAGAGGGCTCTGTAGGAAGCCTGTGTTTTGGGTCTTTAGCAGTCAGTCTGCAAAGAACCAGCTTAGAGCAAGGTGGGTGGGTTGTTCCTCTCTGCCTTAGGGGGCAGCCTGCTTTGTCTGTCTCTCTGCTTTGGGCTCTTGTGTGTTAGGGTTCTGCATTTTAAAATATACAGTCATTCTTTCTGGAATGTTGCAACATAACATCTTCCTCCCTCTAATTTCTCTGTTTCTATGCTGTGAATCTAACAGCTTGTATGGCAGATATGTAGAACTATTCCTCGCCTTCTGTGCTGCTGTCTTGTTAGGCCCTTAGCCCTACACATCTTTGCATTCACCACTTCCTTTAACTGTAGCCATAGATCAACGTGGTCACTCAGCTGACCTGGTCTTCATCATGCACTGCTCCCTCATCTTTATTGCCAAGGTCTCCCTGTCCAACTGTCTCAGCATCACTTACCTGCCCCTTCCACTTCACGCTGGTTCTCTCTCTCTCCATGGATACCAGGCCTCATTCTCATGCCTGTCAGCTCAGTCACGGCTCCTTACTCTGTGTTCTCCCCTAGCGGTGGGTCCATCCTACCAATGCCCTACCCTTGGCTGAACCCCAACACCCGCCGTTCCTGTTCTCTCAGTGGTCTCTTGCAGGACTCCCATGGCTATATCGACTTCCCCAGCAATGAGTTCACTCTCCTCCTCCAGTGCTTCCATTTTCGTGGCCCAGCACCTGTACTTCTCCATCCTCAGAGGCCTCCAGATAGATCTCTATGCAGCTCCAACTCCTTGCTTAAACCTAGAGCTGGACAGGAATCTTCTGACAAAACACTTGTCAGAAAATCCCTGTGCACCGAAACCAAAGTGTTGTATGAAAATACTTTGGTTTTGCCAAACCATAGGCTGAGTCCCAGCAGATTTCTAACTGGTTAATGGCCACCTCACCTGGTGGGTAGGCCTGCTGCTCCTGGGCCAGGATGCCCCAGCTTGAACCGGGGCTCTCAGGGCCTAGGGTCTCTACTCTATGGCAAGGGCAGCTCAAGGAGTTTCCCACAAGGCAGGGGCAGCTGGCTGCTGTTCCATAAAAATGAAATAAAAATTGGGGGGGGGGGGGGGGGGGATTTCCTTTGCATGGGAAATTCTGACATTTCTAGTTTTTGTTCTGAATCTGAACAAAATAGTTTTTTAAATGTCAGATGTTTCCACTCAATGGAAATTCCGAGTTGGCAAGATCTACCTAACGCTGCCCCCACCACCACACACCTCCAATTTTTCAAGTATAAAATGACCAAATTCCAACAGGTCCCTCCTACCTACAATCTTCTCTCCCACCTCTCCTGTCACAGGTAGATTTTCTCTCTTTAAATCCACACACCCAGGATTCAACATTACCCATCTACAATTAAAACTTGTCCATCCCTCATCAACAGCAGCATGGGTTTAGAGTAGACTACTATTTCATCCTCTGCAGTCATGAATACTGCAATTTTGCTCCCATCCAGTCTATTAAAAATATTGCCACTGAAGCATATGCTTGTATTCATTTGGGATGGAATGTGGTTTGCAGGTTGCTTATGCATAGGGAAGCATGCTGTGGCTCACGACCCTAGGAACATTCTGGAGAAGGCCAGGGGGAGAGGGCTGAGCTCAGCATGTGGAATGGAGAACTATGACCATGTGATAAAGAAATCCATATATGGAAAGGTTAACTCTTATTGGTTAGAGGTTCATGTTATGTAACTTGTTATGTAAGTGCCATGTGCTATAAAATAGCAAGGGGAGGGGGTCCTTGCTGGAGGGACTCTGCCTGATTTTTTGTATCAGAGGCTCTCCTTTTGTGCACATATTGAATAAAGCTTTGCTGAACTGAATCAAATCGCATTGAATTGAATCGCATCGCATCGAAGTCCCTTGATTCTACCCAGCATCAGACTAATTGGGAACCACAAAATCCCAACACTACTAAGATAATCTTTTTGGCTTGTCATGTCTTCCTTCTTTCCCCTTTCTTCATGGCATCACGCTGAAACTGTGAGTCTTCAGCTTTAGGGCCTTCCTAGCCAATCCACTCCCTCCCAACAAATCACGCCATTGAGCCACTGATTCCTACCTTTGTTCTGCCAATGCCACCAGACTGTTGTGCCCTAATTCCAATTTCTCCTTCTGTGCTTTTGCTCACACAGTCCCTATGACTGGGAAGCTGCCCATTAAAATCTGCAAAGCCAATATATGCTCCTTTCAAATTCCACCATATTGCCTATGGAACCCTCTACAATGGCTCAGTAGCTGGCCTGCCAACACTTCTGTTTATGATGTTAATCACAGTGGTTTACCTTGTCCCTCCCAATCCCATTGGTTATATGCACCTGTTCCGAAGTCCGATGTATTGCCTGAGCTCATTAGGGCAGGGACTCGTGTGTGCAGAATACTTAGTGCTCTCCATCGTAGCCTCTAGGTGCTACTGTAGCAAAGGTTTGGTTAGTAATTTGGTGTGCACTTGAGTTGAGTGAGACAAAATCCTCAGCCTCATTGTTGAGCACCAATAAAAGAATGTCTTAGTGCAGGGAGCTGGACTGAATGACCTCTTGAGGGTCCTTCCAGGCCTACATTTCTATGATGTCCTGTGATCAGACAGAGCGAGGCCTTCCTTCCTTCCCACTTAGCATCCTAGAAACGAACACACACTTGGCAACTCACTTCCTGGCCAATCTGGCATCTTGGGAGCATGCTCTGAGAGGCTTAGCTCCTCTGATTGTGTGCAGCTCAGAAACAAACTGGAGGAAATACTCTAGAATTTTGACTTTTGCAAGATGGTGGAGCTCAGGTCCATCATGGAGGGCTGGGGATGTGCTTTGGCTGTAGGGGTTGAATGTGGCCATTGATATGGGGAAGGGGTGACGAACAGCTAACCAATTAAGCATCTTCTGGATGATCTCCAAGAAACATTGTTTTCTGATTGTGAGGGTGGTGATGATGCAGAAGCTGTGTTGTCAAGAGACAGGGTCACACACATTGCTCTCCACACTCCTTGCAGGAAAAGAGCTCAAGGATCACAACTGTTTCAACACAGGGAAAAGGGGATGGGATTGTGGTAATCCTGCTCTATCCTGGGGTGTGAAATATTGGTGAACAACATGTGGGCACAAAAAAAGCAACTGGTGTAAAAAGTGCAGTTTGACCATCAAAAGAAATATTGGTTTTGTCAACACAACTGGTAGCAAAAATGGCTTCCCTGAGCCAGTGCTGAGAATGCTGCTAGCACAGGCAGTGCTAGAAAGTCTCCAGCTGTGTCAAAGCATCCCTGAGACTTGCTTCTACCGTGTCTCACTCTTATGTACTGTACTGGTGAAAAAGAAATTTTTCCCATCTACTCTAGCAGCTAAACCATTCCAAAGCATCTGTTCAAAGGACTGTCTGCTAGTAACAGATTTCCAAAGCAGGTTAATTTCCTAGTATAGACAGATCCATCCGAGGCATACAGAGCTACAAAATGCAGCCATTTCAGTTCAGGCCAGGTCACTGGCACAGAAATGAACGTCCACTCCCACCCAAAGGAGACGCCTGGGACGTGAGTGTGCTTTCATGTCCAGTTTTATTAGTGTTGCATTAGTACCATAAAATAGTTGATGAGGTTGCGCACATTGCAGTTCGTTCCAAAAAAGGCTATTTACATTTAATTTGTCTTCATATAAAACCTAAAACCCAAACAATACAACAATGAAACAGATGGACAACTTAGAAATCTACAGTGGTAACATCCCTTCATTTGACATAGTCTGAGCAGTGCTTGCAGCACATGTGACAATTTCACACACTAATGTACCCACACTTAGCAAGGTGCTTCCTAAAGAGTGCTCTGAGTAAAGACGCGCTTGCATGCGAGTCAGACACACTAAGTTCTGGGATTCCTTCTGTCAGGCTGTAGGGAAGGGAAAGCCAACCTGACAGGGATTTTTGATGTGCTTCCTTTTAAAGGAATTAACATCCTGCTACTTGCAAAACTATGGCTCCTCCTCCTCCTCCTCTCTAGCATCAAGTCCTAAAGCCTTCACGGAAACCCAGGAGAGCTCATCACTCCAGTTCTCTCGTGACTTTGCAAGGAACTTGAAGGTCGGTGGGAGATGCTGTGCTCAGATAGTCACCTCTCATCCTGGGCATCCCAGTGGAAAGATCAAGCTAGAGTTTTAGCGAGTCCCCACCGTTCTAATGGCCAGGATACAGAAGTGCACTGAATGGAGGGTTTGTAATCTCAGCATCTCTAAGCAAACAATATGAAGAAAGAAAACATCCCAAGATGTTCCTATTGCCAAGATCTTTCAGACTTTACATTCCTGGGATCTGAGCTGAAACAGCTCCCATCTGACAGTGAGAAGCCCCCGTCTTTTCAGTACTTCGAACTACAGGGAAAGAATAAAGGCTCTCTAGTCTCACCAAGATGTTTTGCTTACAAAGTTTCAAGGCATCTGGTACTATTTCTTGAATCCTCAAAATGAAATATTCTTAGAATGTTTTCTTGGTACTAAACATCTGCCCAGACTGATCCAAGATGGTAATGATAGCTAGCCAAAGACTAACAGGACATACATGACAATAAGAGTGTTTTAGTGACATTAATAGAACAATGCTGGTCAGTTTGGTTTTTAGCTAGGTCAACGGCCTACAGGTGGGTATGGCAATTGTATATGAAACCACAAAAACTTCCCATTCTACTACTCCACCCTCAGATACCCTCTCTAGGACACGACAAGAAGGCTTGCTAATTAAAGCAGCAAATGAAGCCAAGGGGAGGTTGATAAGTATCCTCAAACCAAAGTAACAGAGAAATTTTATACTTAAATTTGAGATATAAATGGCTCAACGGGGCTGTTGTTGGGTTGATGAGAAAAATGTGATTGGATTATATGCAATTGATAACTGCAGGTGAAATTAATGGAAAGCCAAAGGTTAAGTGAATATTGCTGCTCCAGCAGCTGTTTTCTTTAGGGCAAAGAAAAACAAATGCAAGCCCAGCAAGCATTCAATACGGGTAAGGATATTCCCTGGCTTGCCGTGGTGGACTTCTGCATTTCATTTAGCCATGGAAGTGTAAAACTAGAGCTCCAGTTCTTGGCCAGCATACTAGGGATGCCTCCTTAGATCCCACTTCCAAGGAAGGGCTGGGGCCAGTTTCTCAAGAGAACACCAGTACAGGGGAATGTCAGCTTTGCCAATAGGAAAGTGCTGGAGTTGCAGTTTGGGGCTCCATGGAGCAGTCCGTCAGTATCGCAGCCTGGGTCAGTGTGTAATGGGAATCAAATATATCTGCTACCACAGTACATTCCCACCTGCACTGGGATTGCTGCAGTCTCCTGGCCTCCTGCAGGGAAGGGGGGGTTTACAGGTGACGAGGTGGCATGCAACCAGCCGAAAACTAGGCAGTCAGCTCTGTCCCCACACCTCTGTCTGTTCACTGCTAGAAATCCAGGAACCGAAGTAAAAGTGACATCTAGATTTCCGGTTAAAGCAGGCTGGTTCAGGTCAATGAGATAAACCAAATGAGTTTCCTTCTTTGAGTCACACTCTGGTGGAGGCCTCTTTTCATTATTCCATAAAGAGTTTTAAAAATGGGGCTGTGCTGGGTTTCTTGCTCCATTAGGGTCAATTTTCTGCACTCATCATGGCAAAGGCAATTAAGCAGCCCCCCTGATATCCTGATGGCCCCTTTTCAGGCACAAGAACTGGCACCTCCTCCCACTGGTCAGCTCTGCCCCAGAGTGTACAATGGTATAGTCACAGCAAGCTGTCACACAGACCAGTTCTTCAGAGTGACTTCCTGTGAACCCTGGAATTGGTGGTTGGTTGAAGAGCACCATGTGGGAGTCCAAGCTCAGCCCAGCTCACCATGGGAGGAGGCTCCTGCCACTGCTTTATCAAAATAATTTCCTATGTAGCAGCCCATTGTCTGCACAGCTCAATTGCTGTAATACTCGGTTATGGCACAGCTTCGACTCTCAGACTTCCAGAATGTTTTCCCAGTGGTCAGAGACGAAGTTAGTTGTGTGAAGAAGCTCAGAGAAAGTACCCACTGTATAAAACTTTAACAAACATTTCCAGGAAAAGCCCAGGGAATCTAACTCCAACCATTGGCTATGAGGCAGGGCAGCGCCATGACGAACCACCAAGAATGAAGCTTTCCCAAGATCAGTGCAGTCCTGCCACCAGGCAAACTCCAGCCTGGGGGTTCAAGGAGAGTTTCCTTGGAAGCCTTGCTACCGCAGAGAGCCCACTGCAGATGGCTGTGCTGCCAAATAGCAGCTTGCCAGAGGAAACAAATTCCGCTGTCTGCAAGTGCTTGGGTACCAAGCAGGCAGAAAGTTTCCTGGTGAATTAGATTTCATAAAATGTAATTAAAATAAAGAACTAGCCCACATGAAATGTTACACATGGTAAGACGGGGGCAACATACATTTGATAAGCAGGAGCCATGAAGTCCCATACTGGCTACAGTTTGTCTCTCTACAGCAGGTTGAAATACAAAGAGGAGCAAAGCGTCAAATCCTTCATTGCCCTGGTAAACAAAGTTATTGCAAATGGCCAGTCCAAGCCTTCTCCAGAGCTGCAGGGTCCATGAAAGCCAAACAAGGATTTCTGTCAGTGCTGGTGTGGAATAAGCTGTGGGACTGAAATCTGACTGGATTTCAGTCACTCTACTTGCACAGGGAAAGAGGGATTTAAGGAAGAACCTGAACCGCTGACTTCGTTAAAAGGCTTGTCCTGAGGCAACAGCTTCAGTAAAGAGCACTGATGTGCTTGTGTGCTCATTCCTAAGCTGTGGCTACCAAGCAATGCTGCACTATCCTAGAGCAAGGTGCAAGCCTCCTTGCAAGATCCTAAACGCCATCCTGCACTATGCTGAAGCTAGAGATTCTTTCTGCCCCGGTTACGAAGTGTTCGAGGGAAACCTACCCTCTCCTCAGGGCTGCCATAAGCAAGAGAATAGTTTATAGTAACCCCCCAATAGCTGCATCAGCGTTCATGTGTGGATCTGTGCGCTGACCTGCCCAACTCCTCAGAGGAATGTATTGCTGGGCTGCTGAGGACTCTGCCAGTCTGATGAGAGTTGATTCCTGAACATGGCTGAAACAGCACTAGAAAGTTTCTCTCTTATTAAACATGCATCTAAACAGTAGACTGAGCAGTGAGGGGAAGGTGCATGTACTGTTTGCTCTGCAGATACTTGTCTTTACTGTGAAGGGGAGGAGAGAGGCACAGTTCTCATTTAGGGCCAGTCACCCTCACTCCTTCAGCAGGGCGTTAGCTGAACACACACCCAGTGTCCACTGAAGTCCTTTCCAAGTCAATGAAACCTTTCCTGCAGGACACGCCTTCCCAGGGTGTGACCTACACACACAAGATGGAACAGACTCCACAGCCATTTAATCTCTGTTCAGTCAGTCACTATCCCAGAACATTTGGACTCTGAAAGATGCTTAACGTATTGCTGTCCCTTTGAGAGGGCGGGAGGAGGAGCCTCTCTGGAGGTCTCTGAAAATGGGCCTGAGCAGTGCAAACGCCTACCCATGAGACTGGAACCCCCAGGAGGCTCCCCTTATGCAGCTGCACCCTGCTTATTTCAAGGGTGGGGTGCTGGCTCCTCTGCAAAGCAAACAAGCTCTAGCTCCTCAGCCACTGGGTTTGGAACATCTGCATGGAGGCTCCTCCCTGGAGCTGTATTGCCAGGGGAGCCCCACAGATCCAGCCCTGGGACCCCCTGGAGGAGTAAAGCAGGGTTACAGATAACTAAAGGAGAGTTGCTGTAGTAGCTCCTACACCATCCACACACCCAGCTACCAATGAGAGTGGGAGGCATGGGGAAAGCTGTAGGTGAGCCTCCTTTGGCTCCAGAGATCCCATGCTGCTGACGCAGCCCTGTAGGGCTACTGACATTGTAAATCAGAGCAACATTCAGGCTGCTTTAGAATACCCTGGGAATGGGCTGGCACAGTGATATTTTAGGTGAGGGGGAAGGGAGAACATACAGTACATAGCTTACAGCTTCCCACTCGTAAGCTGCAGTAGTGCTCAGGGGCAGGGCTATAGTGGCCAGTGCATTTCACACAGGCACTGGCTGGTTTTGCACAGCAAATCCTTAATCCCTGAATGGTGGGTTCTGCTAGCTGCAGGAAGTACAGGGGCACTGAGTGACTCCTCCACCCTCATTTTCTGTGGCAGGCCCCTCGGCCCCTGGGAGGATGGATCCTAAGCTGGCACATGGCCCAACTGGCTAACAGTGCATTGTGCTGGAGTCAAAGAACTAGAATAGTTGAGAGACCCCTCAGATGACACAATCCGTGCATGAGGCATTCCAGCGCAGTCCAGACAAGCTGAAGTTCTCTGTCTCTGCTTTCAGAGCTGGCTTTGCTACCTGGCCTCCTGCCTCAGAAATAGCAGCAGCAGATCCTTGCATGGCTGGAGGGGGCCCCCAAACAAGGGATTCCCATCTGGAGTGTTGCGGGGAACCTTGTACACACTGCCTAGAAGATGTACGTATGCAGGTGGCACATTTGCTGCGAGTTGGTATTGTATGTGCTTTCACATGCACATGCGCTTTTGCTGTGCGGGTGTGCATGTAGCTGGTGTAAAATGCAGCTGCTCATGTGTAAGGGCCCAAGGGGCACAGGAACTAGCCAGTACACTAATGCCTGACTCATTAGACAGCAGCTCATCTTTCCTGTTATCTTTTTTTAGCAACTTAATCTTTTTTAAAAGC
Organism: Chelonoidis abingdonii; assembly: GCF_003597395.2. Classification (NCBI taxonomy): domain Eukaryota; kingdom Metazoa; phylum Chordata; order Testudines; family Testudinidae; genus Chelonoidis; species Chelonoidis abingdonii. The sequence goes on along the minus strand of NC_133775.1, from coordinate 67,109,041 downwards.
ATTAAAAAAAATCTGCACCTGTAAAAATCCATTCTCTTGAGAGCCCAGGCAAGGTTTTATTGATGTACATAATCTGTGTGAAAATCTAAATAGCAACAACCCCACTGAACTGGTGTCCTTCAAATCCAGCTCCAGGGGTGTTGTGACTGGCTTGGTTGGGTTATTGGGATGGACTTGGAGCAATGGGATTCCTCAGACAGACATTTCATACTTTGTATTTCAGTCTCTGCCCAACCTGAATCAGGCATGAGAGTGAACATGCCTGCTTATTTCAGTAGCTGGCCTTAAAACAATGACCCTCTGGCATTTCTTCACCTGTGGAGAATCCTGGGGTTTCCCTCAGTTATTAGCTTGGTTTTTGGCAGACAGCGCAATGTATTTCACATTCTTGGTATCTGAACTATCTGGTGATGAACCAGGCTCTACTTTCTTCATGTGAAGTCAGGGTGGTGGTGGTGGGGAGGGGGGAGCGGAAGAGTTAAACACTTAATTCTCCCGCTACCTCCCACTTGCCCCTCAAAAACCATTCAGGCCCAATCCAGAACACTCAGCCGCAAACACACCCAGGAGGTTTCAGGTTAATAAGCAGTGCAGTTATCCAGCTATCTGCTCTTAAGTTCTTCGGCAGGTCACCCCAGTTCTGGAGGTTCTCCCAGTAATTTCCATGTTATCGGTACATTTCTACTTAAGACTGGTTTTTGCTTTATTCAAGGGATTTCCTTCCCTTGTAGTAAACTTAAGAATTAATAGAAAAAAGTAATGCAGAAGTAATCCAGATGCATCTGTAAGTAATCTGCAGGAGAGAGCAAGCAGACTTGAGTCAGAGTTGGCACTCAGATTCCTGGCTCCTGGGTGTGCAGTCTCCATACAGGCAGAAAGCCGCCCTGCTGAAAGCGGTTAGAAGTTAGGTTTGGAGTGTCCGAATATGCAGATGGGAAAGTGCTTGACACGGGAGGACCACTGTGCTGCCAGCTGAAAGAACTTCACATCGTTCCACTCTACGCCATCAATTAGGACTGCAGGGGAAGAATAGAACAAGGAAGCAGGTCAAAAAGCACCCAGCAAGACAGTCACACTGGAGAATCCCTATGCCAGAATTCAATGCCATCACATCATCCTTCCTCAGTCAGTACAGGAAACAGATGCTGCACTGACAGCTAGATAGTAGAAAGATTAGGAAGAAGGCCCAGTCAATTCTTCTGCTGCCCTAAAGATCAAATGAAAATGGCTCAGCAGCTGGATTGGGAAAGATACCAGTCATCTCCCTGCCCACCCTCAACAGTGGGAAATTATTGTCGACCAGCTGCATGCATTATGGAGAAATCCTCCTCTTCCTCTCTAGCATCAGGTAGAGGCCACAACCAGAGCAAACAAGATGGATCACTGGTTTGTTCCAGAATCAACACCTATAACCCAGAAGAGTTTAGAACAGTGGTTCTCAACCTTTTCCCAACAGTGAGCCCATGTTACAACATAAAACTTCTGGGACTCCTCTCCCATCTAGCTACAAAGGAAAAAGAGGGTTGTTGTGCCCCCGAGACCTGTTTGTAACTCCCAAATTGAGAACCTAAGGTTTAGTGGCTGGCTGGCTCTATGCCATCTGTGGATTTTCCCATGATGGCAGAATCCTCCTGTAGACAGATCCACCAGGTTCAAGTCTGCTTTGTGTCACAGACTAGCACGTCGTGGTCAAGCACTGAGATGGCTGGCTTACAGGCATTAGAGCCATAATTAGCAATAAAATGCTCCCCTTTACTATCAGAAATGATGCAATAATTCAGCACTTACCCCGCAGCATATTCTGCTGATGTTTTGCTGTGCAAATCAATCTACTAATTCCTTCAATGCATTGACTCTTAGACTCAATCTCCTTGTCTTTTGTTTTCTTGGGCAAAAACATCACTAGAAGAAAACCAAACCAAACATGTTTAATCTCTACCAGCTGCAAGAAGTTATCCTGAAACAATTAGGTAAAAATACACTGAAGCCTGAACTTTCCTCTTTGCCAGGAGTTTGACTGGCCAGGTACTCCCCCTGCCCATGCTTATTAATATTTCCAGTTCACAGGATTACTTACCAAGCATTGCCACCTTACAAACTGGGTCCGACTAATTGGGCATTATTAGAGCCCCAAAGCAATTCATATTGCCTCTGAAAGTCTTCAATGCTATAAGCCTCCCCTTCATCCCCCTGGGGCAATTCCCCTGCTGGGGAAATATCCACTCTATTAAGATAAAACTCCACCCTTGTGCACTGCAAGCTTCAGTGGTTGGCTCGAATGATATAAAATCTACTATGCTTCCATGGAGATTCTTGCTTATTGCAAAAAGTTTCTAGAGCAGAAAGCCCCAGATGTTATCCTCACTTACAGCTGAATATGGCAACTAGTGCATATTCACTACACAAACACCAGGTCAACAGCTGCTCAAAGGGACAGCTGAGATAAGGGAGCTCCTGCAAATAAAGTAACTGGCCAGGGAAGGGAAAGGTTAGGAAGCCCTTCTGAAAAAGGTCTAAGGATCCATCTGCATTAACAATCTGAAGGGAGAGGGAGGCTCCGCTCCAAACTGGAGATGAACACCCTTGAATCCAGCTGGGCAAATTCCATGTAGGAGCTTATTAGGTGCACAGCCTTAAGTCCCCAGACAGAATATACCATGTCACAAGGCTCCGAAAACTTGGACAGGCCTTGCAGTTCATGTCTGATCTGGAGGATGGCACTTCCTGCACCACTGACACCCCAGCCTGAGTGATGTGGCATCTGCTCAGCAGTAACTCTGGCCCAACACTGCAATGGGGCACCCATGCAGAGCTCATTGCAAGAGTAGATCCCTTCGAGAGAAAAAGTTACCAGCTATTGAATAGCCAAAGCCATTTGCTACAATACAGCGCATTTTCAAACCAAGCGCTGATAGCACAATTTGACTAAGCAGTGGAGATTTGATGTATTCACAGTCCATTGCAATATGGCAGTTGATATAACATAAGAACATAAGAACGGCCGTACCAGGTCAGACCAAAGGTCCATCTAGCCCAGGATCCTGTCTACCGACAGTGGTCAATACCAGGTGCCCCAGAGGGAGTGGCCCTAACAGATAATGATCAAGTGATCTCACTCCTGCCATCCATCTCCTCCCAGACCTTGGGTCATAATTTACTGGCCTCTTCCGTACAATTATTAAATAAATTATTTTCTGTTTTTCTTATATATTATTTAAATAATAATGCAATGTGCAAACTATCTCTGTAATGCTGTAACTAAAAACTCTGCTGCCCATACAAAAAACCAGTATCTATCCCTCCAGCTTAATCGCAAATTACATAACGGGCCTGACAATCTAACAACCCAGATTGTCAGCCCCTCCAGCAAAAAAAAACTATAAAAATCACTAATAGCCCCCCTTAACAGCTTATAAACAGCCAATAAAAAAAAGCAAAAGCCTCACAAACACAGTACCCTAAATTTTTAAACTATCTCCCCTTATCAGTTTTAAAGCAATTAAAGCTGGTTCTTAGCTAGTTTTTGCTAAGCAAATTGCAAAAATGCAAAGTTTGTTAACCACCAATCAAATGCTAGCACAACCAAAGCCTATATGTAAATGTATATAAAAAATTCTTAATTTTTGTATTAAAGTTTTTTGTACCAAGCTACAAAACTCTCCTTTCTTCTGCAAAATAAAGCATCTTTTCCTTATCCCTATCAAGCTGTTATTAGCTCTCAGCTAAGCAAACCCAATATTTCAATAACAGTTTTGTGAAATCTTTTTGAAGTTCTTGACAATCTGCTTTGGTCTTAACTATCTTGAGCACTTTAGTATCATCTGCAAACTTTGCCACCTCACTTTTTACCCCTTTCTCCGGATCATTTATGAATAAGTTGAATAGGATTGGTCCAAGGACTGACCCTTGGGGAACACCACTAGTTACCCCTCTCCATTCTGAGAATTTACCATTAAGTCCTACCCTCTGTTTCCAGTCTTTTAACCAGTTCTCAATCCATGAAAGGAGCTTTCCTTTTATCCCATGATAGCTTAATTTATGTAAGAGCCTTTGGTGAGGGACATCCCCAACTCTTGGAAAAATTTTTCAGGTCCATGCACGGGGCCAGTGGGGAGCTGTTGTAGAAGACTTCTGAAGAAAAAGGAATTCTAGAAGTGCCTCTCACTGGTAACAGGTTTCCCAGAAAGTGTAATTTCCTGGCTTTCCAGTATTTCCGCCCCCCTCCACACACACCCCTCCAACACCTAAACTTCAAACATTGTTAGGCTCCTATCCTAAGCATCTTTCCCAAATCTGGACCTTAGCGTCCAAAAATCTGGGTGCCTGCATGAACCCCTCTAAGCTTAATTACCAGCTTAGATCTGACAGCCTGCCACCAACCAGGAATTCCAGTGCCTGGTACACTCTGGTCCCCCCAAAACCTTCCCTGGGGACCCCAAGAACCCAAATCCCTTGGATTCTTAAAACAAAGAGAAATAAACCATTTCCCTTCCTGCTCTTTACTTCCTCCCAGATTTTCCCGCCCTAGATATACTAGGAGATTTCCCTGCTTCAATCCCTTGAAACACAAAACCGAGAGGACAATTTACCTTCCCCCTCCTTCTTTCCCCCCTCCCAGTCTTTCCCTGAGAGAGGCAGTAATCCTGGCACAGAGATTCCTATCCTCTTGCCATAACTAGAAAAAGAAAAGTCAACAAGTTAACAAAAAAGCTTTATATAAAAAAGAAAGAAAAAGACAAAAAATTAATCTCTGTATTAAAGTGACAACAGGGCTATTGCTTAAAAGAAAAATAAATAACAGCTGTCAAGAATTAGATAGTAAGGGTAGGGCTATTCTTTTTTCCTGTAAAGGGGGAACAAAGAGAACCAAACACCTGACCAGAGACCAATCAGAGAACTGGATTGTTTAAAGTCAGGGCGGGAATTGTATACTCAGCGCTCTTTTGTTTCTTTGGCTGTGGTAACAAGGTTTCCTTCCTACATCCTTCTTATTTCCAATATTATACCAAAAGTCTTGGAGTACAAAGGAACCCAAAGCAATTCGCTATTAGGAACTTTGGGTTGTACGAATAGATTGGAGGCTGTGTTTTGTTGTTCTCGCGCTTGTGAGTCAAGCTTCCCCAACGCATCTTATCTCCAAGTGTCTCCTACATCATGCTGTGAGTACAAAGGAACCCCACAATTCGGCTATGAGACTGGGTTGTATTTACATGTATGGGATTGGTGACGGTTAATCGGGCTATCTTTGAAAATCAGACTGTTCTTCATATCTATAAGCAAGAGCCTGTATTGAGTTCTAATGCAGATTATTGTTTTATATATTTCTTTCTTTTTTATATCAACTTTTCTTTAAAAACGTGTGAAGTTTCTTTCCTAGGAGGCAAAGGAAGGAACACCAGGCTGTGGCTATTTCCTATTGCTTCAGGAAGAGCAGGCTACGGGGAAGAGAAAAAGAATCACTTGTATCAGGACCCTGCTCCCTCACGGGAAGCGCAGGCACGGGAAAGGCAAAGCCAAGCTGTGGTATTGTTGATCTCAATGTCCTGAGGGTAGAAGAACGCTTATCCTTGGGAAGCAAGAAACAGTTTCTTGGCAAGCCTGAAGGAGGGTGGGAAGGGATTTTCCCCTGCTTTACCATCCAAGGATTTGGAATCTGGGTGTCCCCCCAAGGAAGGTTGGACACAAGAGAGAGGAAAGGGGGGATCAGGCCGCCATCAATTCCTGATCTGGGGCAGCGAGAATATCCAGCTGGTAGTGAGCTGGGGAGTTTCAGGTAAACCCCCAGAATTTTGGACGCAAAAAGTCCAGGTTGGGACAGGACCAGATTTGACGCATAGTAGTCAGGTCGGGACTGGAGAGCTAGATTACCACAACGCCTTATCAAAAAGAGATACAATTTAAAACATTCCAGCAACTACACACTGTAAATACAAAAAAACAACACACAGCGATTGTTTTCTACCTTGTCTCACAACTTGAAACTGAAGATAGAAGCTTGAAGATAGAAAAACCCCTCCATAGCAGAGCCAGACAACAGACCCAAACATTCCCTCCCTCAGCTTTGAAAAAATCCTGTTTCCTGATTGGTCCTCTGGTCAGGTGTTTGGTTCTCTTTGTTTACCCTTTACAGGTGAAAGAAACATTAACCCTTAACTATCTATTCATGACAGGTCCCCACCAATCCTTCTCCTTTTTGAAATATTCCTGTGTTTACAGCCTCACAGGGAACAGAGGAAAGACTGAGCTCCTAGGTTGGAAAGGTGGTTCTGGAGAACGGAGTTTAAACTTTAGGTGGGGCACATGTGAACTGGAGGCTTCCCAAGGATGATGGCACCTCTTTGAAACCTGCAGGTCTGATTAATCTGGATCAGAGCTCCTCTCTGCAGACTGCACTCTGTCAGGGAGCTGAGAGGATCCTAGTGATAAACACTGAGCCCTTCCTCCCCCCTTACACCAGTAGCTGAAGTAGATTCGTATGCATGGGAGCATACTGCCATGGCTGACTGCATTCTTGAGGCTGACAGCCTTTTAATAGGCACCAATAGCCTTTTGTCAGTATCCCTTACACATTGATCTTTGCTGTATAGTTTAGCTTGGAAGGATGGAGATGTGAGATCAATCCTCAGCTGAGTCAGTAGTTTCACTGGACCATGTTCTTGTTCCCATTATTTCCAACATCCACATCCTCCCTGGCGCAATCAGAGTCCCTGATGCCTCTAGACTCTGATCCACAGTAGCACTCTTGGCAGGGGACCATTGCAGCAGACTCACATCAGGGCTCCTGAAATAAGATCTCCTTGTCTAGTTGTTTGCTGCAGGACAAACAGCTCTCCTTGGTGCTTCCATGGGGCACACTATACCCAAGCTGTACATCTCTCATTCTCCATTTACCCTTTTGCTCCATCTCTCCTGCTGAGCCCCTCGCCTCGGTGCTTAGTGCCCTGCGTATGCACAGGTGCTTTCAGACCAACTGAGCAGTCGCCTGGCCTCTAGTGTGTTGCTTGTCTTATCTTGCTGTTTATCCAAGGTCAATATCCCCTTGGTGGATTATCACATGCGATCCTCAGCATGGGGGACACACCTACGAGGTCAATCCTCAGCCAGTCAATGTTCCTGGCTTCAACTTGTGTATGGAAACTCCTGGCCCCAAGCCTGCCAGGCTGCAATTGGCCTTAATGGCTATCTGGGGTAGGGGTTCCCCCACCCACCTCCAGTCAGCAGAGTGGGTTTATTTTTTGTGGCACTTCCATCAGCCTGGTCCCCTCCTAAGTTTTGAGGGAGACCATTTCTTGCTCATGTTTGAGTGTGACGGGTCCTAGTGATCCATTCTGAATCTAAGCCTCTCACACACATGAAAGCTCTCCAAGCAGCTGACTATCAACCTAACAGTCTGGGGAGACTGTGCACTGGTCAGTCTTTTGGGTCTGTATGAATGACCAGGTCTCCTCCCACCTTTCTGAAGCACATCTCTACTTGTACCTAAATAAAGATCCTGCCAGCTCAACTGGGAGAGTTATCACTGTTTCTGTGGCCTCCTCCAATTCCCTCTTCGTTCTGGCCTTAATGAGAATGTCATCTATACAGGGAAACAAATGCACGCCACCTGGCCTGGAGCTGTCCCACAAGGATCTCCATCTTTGTGAAGACTGGACGCAAAGGAGACCATTGCTCTATCACAAATGCAGCACAGGAATCTCTGGCAGGTGCTTTGGTCCCTGAATTTGTTAGGCAGCATTCCTGCTGCTATGGCATGCTACGTCACCATGTGGAACAGTGTGTGCTTTTTATGCTATGAGAGTATTTCTGGCCCAGTACTGCCCACAGACCCACTGATTGCTTGTGGATGATTAGTATGTCCCTGAGAACTCTTCGGAGAAAGGGTCTGCAGTCCCTGTACATCAGAGACAGAGGCCTTGTCTACACTACGAGTTTATCTCAAATTTAGCAGCATTAAACCGAATTAACCCTGCACCTGTTCACACAACGAAGCCCTTTACTTCGATATAAAGGGCTCTTAATATCGATATCTGTACTCCTCCCCAACGAGGGGAGTAGCGCTGAAATCGGTATTGCCATTTCGCATTAGGGTTAGTGTGGCCACAATTCGACGGTATTGGCCTCTGGGAGCTATCCCACAGTGCACCATTGTGACTACTCTGGACAGCAATCTGAACTCAGATGCACTGGCCAAGTAGACAGGAAAAGCCCCGCGAACTTTTCGAATTTCTATTTCCTGTTTGGCCCAGCAGTGGAGCGCTGATCAGACAGATGACCATTGCTAGTCCCAGATTCAACAAAAGAGCTACCGCATGACCGATATGGGAGATCACTGAACTGACTCATGGTATTGGGAGATGAATCTGTTCTATCAGAAACTCCATTCCATAGACGAGAAATGCCAAAAAACATTTGAGAATAAAATCTCCAAGGCTATGAATGGGACAGGGGCCAAACAGGGACTAAACACAGTGCCGAACTTAAGGAGCTGAGAACAAGGCATATCAGAAAGCAAAGGAATGGAAAGGACGCTCAAGGAGGGAGGCGATGCTGCGACTGGTAGCTATCCACGTTCCCGCATCTTCCAAAACCATTGAATTCTTGGCTTGAGCTCCCAAAGCCTGAAGGTCAAAAGCGATTAGTCATGGTGGTTCAGGTATATGTTTGTCCCCCTTTCTTGTGAAAAGCAAGGAAAAGTCCTCTCGTCTTTTTTCAACTGTCATCCGAATGTCTACTGGATGCTGCTGGCAGATGCAGTGCTGCAGCGCTACACAGCAGCATCCCCTTCCCTTCCTGATGACAGACGGTGCAATATGACTGGTATCCGTCATCATCATTCCATGAGTGCTCCTGGTTGGCCTCGGTGAGGTCGGCCGGGGGCGCCTGGGCAACAGTGAGAATGACTCCCAGGTCATTCTCTTCTTTAAGCTTTGTCTGATGGAGATTCACTCCTGCCTGGAATATCATAGCAGCTGGAGGCTGCCCTCCCCTCCCCGCTTTGATCTCTGTTTGCAGAGGCAATAAAGGCAGTGTTTCTTATTCATGCATTTCTTATTACTTCATCAGACAAATGGGGGGATAACTGCCACAGTAGCCCAGGAGGGGTATGGGAGGAGGGAAGCAACAGGTGGCATTGTTGCAGGGGCACCCCCTAGAATGGCATGCAGCTCATCATTTCTGCAGGATGTCTGGGGCTCTGACCCAGAGCGGCTGTTTGCCACTCTGGTTCTTTTGTAGGTTTGCCTGATATTCTAGGCAGGACTGACTCTCCATTAGACAAAACTTAAAGAAGAGAATGACTTTGGGAGTCATTCCCATTTTTGTCCATGTGCCCCCAACCGACCTCACTGAGGCCGGCCAGGAGCACCCATGACAGCAGCAGACCGTCACTGTCAACTTGCAAAGCAGCAGACAGTACAGTAGGGCTGGTAACCATCTTTGCTAACTTGCAAAAGGCAAAGCGATGCTGCTGTGTAGTGCTGCAGTACCGTGTCTGTTAGCCACATCCAGTAGACATACGGTGACAGTGAAAAAAGGCTGAAAAAAAGGGCAATCCAGGGGAAAGGGCGCGAGATGATTGTCTGCCATTGCTTTCACGGAGGGAGGATTGACTGACAACATTTACCCAGAATCACCCGTGACACTGTTTTTGCCCCATCATGCATTGGGATCTCAATCGAGAATTCCAGTGGGCGGGGGAGACTGCAGGAACTATGGGATAGCTATGGGATAGCTACCCACAGTGCAACGCTCCGGAAATTGACGCTAGCCTTGGTACATGGACGCACACAGCCGAATTAATGTGCTTAGTGTGGCCGCGTGCACTTGACTTTATACAATCTATTTCCAAATACTGGTTTCTGTAAAATTGGAATAATCCCATAGTGTAGACATACTCAGAATGAATCTTGCGGTTACACTGGTGTCAGTTCCGGGGGTGTTGTGTAAGGACAGGTTTCAGTACCCACTCGTCTCGTAAGGCGTGTTCTCTCCTGGGGTGGAAGATGGCAGGCCTGCCACCAATGGCTTGTCTCTGGTCCTCCTTGGGCAATGTTGGTGTTGCCTGGAAGAGGGCAAGGAGGCATTGATGTCCTGTCATACTTTTCATCCTCTGCTGAAAGTGTAGTTTCCTCCAGTCAATCCGAGTCCCTTCTGGAGGACTGGTGAAGGGGGGATCCATGGTCAATTATGTGCATTGTCCAAATTCTTTTTGGAGCTGGAGAAAAGGTTGTGGGACATCTTTTCCCCTGCAGTACAAAACTGCATTCCCAATTTATTTTAGAGATCAGTGGATCACTGCTAAACCCAGAAGTTGCTGAGACAGAGTCTCCAGACCACATACATAGCCTGCAGTGGGTCTCCGCTAAACCCAGAAGCTGCTGAGCCAGAGTCTCCAGACCACATATGTAGCCCCAGGCTGTGCCTGAAAACAGATGAGCTGCCATTGCCCTTGCTGGGCTCTCTGATGTGCCTGCTGATATGTCTGCAGATAAAGACATGGCAGTGACATTGAGTGATCAGAGACTGTTGATGACATTTGGAGACCAATCCTCTTGGTGCCTGTTCCTGTGCCATAACAGATTGTCCTGGAGCGAGAGATAGAGGCCCATGAAGCCTGGGGTGCCAATGAGACAGTCCTAGGGCATCCTCTACTTTCAAGCCCTAGGAGAAAGAGACCCCTTCCTCTACCACAGTCGTGTCAGAAGTGAATCACCACGATGATCTGTGAGGTATGGCAAGTGGTTTACTCAAGAGTGCCCCATATGGAGATGCTTCAGCCTGAATCTTCTTTTCTGCAGCCACGTTCAGCGGCAAGCCATGCCCTCTGGGGAGTGGTGGGGGAAATCTCTCTCAGACAGAGGTTGTGCCTCTTCCTCTCCGCCTGGAGTCCCAGGGCTGCAACTGCCCTCTGAGGCATAGGGGTAAATGCTCGGGGATGGAGGGAAGGAGTGCACACATCAGATTCCTCATGTTTTTACTGATCTTCCTCCCCAGGGCAAGTCAACAGTGCACAGGGACCCACCTGGGAAGGAAGAAGGGATGTGCGCTTCCTTCTGACTTTTGGCTGGATTTGATTTCTGTCCTGTCTCCTGTGGGGCCAGTGAAGAGACGGAAGAGGATGAGTCTCTTTGTTGTTTGAAACAGGACCCAGCTCTCTGCAGGCTGGGGTGGGAAGGGCTGCATGCTTTGGAGTCTTGGAACCACGTTTCTTCAGGGAAGAGATGGTCCTACCCAGAGTTCTCCCACTGCTACTTCCCTGAGGTATACCACCCAGCTGAGCACCCACTGATCTACTCTTTGTTTGGGTCGGTCCATCTCTGCTGCTGAGCCAGTCTGCCATGGGGCTCTGTACCCTCACATGGGCAGGTTTCCTTCCAGTGGAGGGGTTGGCTGGCCTCCATCACTACCCTGCTTGTCTCCCCTTGCTGTTTAGAGTCTACCAAGGTGGTGATGTCTGATCTGATAGTGTGCCGTCCTCAGCATGGGGGGACGTGTCTGGGAGGTCAGTCCTCAGTGCCGTGAGTCCAGCCAGCCCATGCTGTCCCTGGCTTCCATTTGTGAATGGACACTCGGAACACAGCACTTGTTCAGGAATGGACCCACTCCTGGTTGCTCCCCTAGGAGAGCAGTGAACCTCTCACATTTGCTAGTGGATTCTCTAGGGCTGACCCAAGTTTTGTGGAAGATTGCACTGAGGCTGTTCTGACTCACCCTGGTGGGAATGAGCATATTGCTCTCCTCCTCAGACTCATTCTCACAGGCACAGTTATGCTATGGTCCCTCCTTGTCCAAGGGGAAGTGATGGAAGAGCCCATGTCACCAGGGCTTCTGCACTCAGCTGCCTGTCAGAGCGCTCTGCTCTGAGAATGAGGGAACTGGGAGACCTGGCACTTCCATGGACCGTCCTGGTTGCCTGGTCCTTGTCTGAGTGGGGGACGGGTATGTTCTGTGTTGAGCTGGGAAATGCCGGGAGGTAGACAGAGGACTTCTAACAGCTGGAAGGAACATGGGCTGGCCGGTAGCATCGTACTGGGAGACGGGGGAGTTGCAAAGGAAAAAAGGAAGAGATGATCAGAAGACCCAAGAAGTGTAGCAAGTTCTCTGTGCTGCTCCCCCCACACCAGAGGCAGCACATTTTGGTGGTGGGTTTCCAGCAAGCAGGTCCTTAACAGAGAAGACTGGACTGAAGCCTGTAGGTGTGAGAACACCCTCAAAGGGGGAACGGGGGGGGGGGGCGAGGGGGAGCTGTGACATACTCTCACTTGAATACTAGCAGCACAACTGCTGTACCCTCTTAACCAGCCCCACCCTCCTCTTCTCCACATTCTTCTCACACTTTCTCATTCTCACCCTCCCTCCACTAACCATACCTTGCCCTATGACCACCACCTCCTCATCCTCCTTCGCCTCCAACCCTTTCGCCCAACAAACAGATAGTGGGAATCCCAAGGCTTGTCTACATGAGAAAAACAGCCCTGAATTACTATTCCGCACTAGCTCCTTGGGTGGATGCTCATATAGTACACCAAGAGTGCCTTTAACTTAATCCACTTCCAATTAATCCATCGCTTTAAATTCACACTGGGTCCTGTTTCACAATAGATTTCTTGTGTAAACCAGCTGTAAGGGTATAGTCTCTATTAATCACTGCTGTGAAATCGTCTAACAAGGGTACAGGATGATACTGAGTCCAACACAAGGGCTGGATAGTTGTATGACCATTAATACATCTGTACCTGCAATAATGAACAGAGCAATTCAATCTCGTGCTTCAGGCCTTCAGCTGATGCCCAGCAATACTCACAACTGTACAGCTGCCTAGGTGCATGAGGGATATCTTCATCTTAAATGTCAAGTATTAGCCATCTTTAGACCACCGACAGATCCATTATGGCAAAATTTGGACACCCATGCCTGGAAAAGGTTTTCTGCAAGTCTAAAGCTAATGGAGCAACAGTGCATAGAGTTCTTTAAGAAATGGCACTGCAACAGAAAGGGCAAGATATTGTTTTTAATGAATGCTTGGGGTTGATAAGGAAGAACAAAAATACCGCACCTCAAAAACCCAGCCAAAGTCCACCTGCGAGATTGCGTGGCTCATGATTTGTTGTGTGTTCAATTATTCAGGGGCCTTGGCTTAACTCATGGTACAGCAATCAGCTTTTATTTCACAGGGGCAAAGGCAGATCATGAGACCTACCCAACATGGTGTGATTCGCTGGCACCAAACACAGCAACACGGGGAGTCACTCCCCATAACACAAAAATAAGGTCGCCTCTAGGGCCACAAGCCAGCAGGCCTAAACATGGCATCTCAGGGCTGGGGAGCAAGTTCTTCTGTTAAGATATCATACAGTGAACCTGGGCAGACCCGGAAAGCCAGGATGAGTACAACTGTCCACCTTTCACATGTCAGCAATCCTCTCCCCCCCCTTACCCTTTTTGTTCTTTTCCTTTGTCACAACTGTCATTGACATCGTTGGAGTGCTGGTGGTCTCCCCACTCGTGGGTAACCTGCTGACCTGGAGAGACCGGAAAGTGCATTTGAGTGTGTTTTTGGCAGTGGAAGGGTCCTTCTTTTCTGGGTCTCTCTTCTTCTCCATGGGCTGAGCTGCAATCCAGTAATCCACCTGCAGTCCCATCAGCTCAGCACCAACAGTCTGGCTAAAAGATGGGAGGAAAGAATCATTTTCATATGCTGATTGACTGGATTTCCATCAAAAAGACAATCAAGGACTCAACATTTTCACAAGTGACTAGGGATGCTGGCTACCCAACTTGAGATTCCTTAAGGTGGACAGATTTTCAGGGGACAATGCTCAGCTTCTTCGGCAAGTCAGACCTCTTGGACGTCTCTCACAATGGGCACCTGAGAATGGTAAGCACCCAGAAACAACTAGCCACTTATCAAAGGGTAGATCAAGGAAGTTAAGATCTTCTCATGAAGGACAATTGTCAAGAAAGTGCCGTTATGTGGCTTATGAGTCAAGGATCACTGTTACTAATTATATTTAATCAGGCAACTTCTAATGAATTCCTTTTCCTTTGTTTTAATTGCAATCCTGAAAATAACTATCAGATCGTTCTTCAGAAAGACTAGCCAGTTACTTTCTTGGGTGACTGCACTATAAATCAGTCTGGCTAGAGTCACATCTGCTGTGTAGCTCACAAAGTCCAACCCATGGAAAAAGAATTGCCTGTCTTGGTAGTTCACTACCCCAACACAATCCTGAGCTTGACAATTGCTTTCCCCTGTGGGCTACCAAAGTCAGACCTTGCCTACCATGGTGCAAAACTCACTCCAGCTTGGTATTTTAGGTACACAGGGGGGCTTAGTTATGAAAGATAAATCTGTTAATTGGTTGAGAAATAGCCAGTGGGTGGACCAAATGAATAAAACATGGTCAACTGTGGTGGCCATATCAGGTGATCACAGGAAAGGCTATGCAGAATGCACTGACCCTGTGGAGAAAAACTGTCAACTTTTTCACCAGTGGATGGTTGTTCTGTGGCTTGGCTCTCCAGAGTGGACGCATGTGTGGGCCCCTTCTGCTGACATCAGACAACATATCAGGAGCAAGAGATTTGGCACCAATCGTGCCCCCTTTCAGACACTTTGCGCCTTTAGGCTTCCCAGCCAATGGCTGCCAAAATCTGTCAGCTAAATCTGCTTAGCCTATGTTACACAAGTCACTCCACCCATTTCCTCAGCCCCAGGGGCTACCTGGGAGGAGGGTCTCACGGGGAGCAAAGTCACATAAACCCAGTTGCCAGTGGAAGAAAGTTTGTGGCTTGGCTCCCTAGTGCTGAAAATGGCCCAGGGAGGGAGCAGGAAACTCGCAGGCTGAGGTGGCAGGAGCAGTGGGGGTGGTTGGGGAGAGGAAAGAAGGAGTACTCCCCACTGAGGTGACACCTTGGAAAATGGCCTTAAGGCTGGGGCACTCTGTGCAAACTCATCAGACCCTAATGCAGACAGATCCAGCCGATAGTGCTTAGTGAAAATGTAGGCCTAGATGGCTGCTCTGCAGACCAAGCTACAGAGGCGTCTCCCCACTCAGCCCATGGATCTCCTGGAACAGGCTCTAAGGTGGGTTGAGCAGACTGGCTAAGGCAGAAGCCAGCCAGAAGCAGGAACAGATTCAGTGTGAAAAGATGGCCAGAGAGGACCACCATGGAGCAACAGGATCTTCTGAGCCTCTGCATGAAGTAGGTAGCAGCCCTCACTGAGGTATCTGAGACACAGAAATGTTAGTCAGGCTGTCTGCAGACACAAGACATGGATGCCAAGTCTGTTCCCAGAATGACCATTGTCACTGGGTGGACTCTTACCACCAACCCAGGAGGCTGGCATCAGCTGTCAGATGATGCTGAAACAGCTCCTTTCAGAGTATAGTACTTCCAACTTCCACCTTGAGGGGAGGGGGTCCGTGGAAGGGAAGGGAAGGAGATTTAGCACAAAAGTCCTTTCTGGTTCACTCAGGAGAGGAAAGTACAAACCACCAAAGGGCTCAAGAGATATTGGGCTCAGGGATCCAACCAAGACACCAGGCTCCCTATCGGATAAAGTAGCAGCAGATTAAAAACATGACTTCTCTTTAAACTCCCTGGTGGTCGCTTCTAGTTCAGGATCCTCTATGGAGAGTCAGACTAGCCCTGCAGCAGTGCCTGACTGCTCTCACTGCATAGGCCCTCAGTTGGCTTATCCAAAGAAAGTGACTGCACAGCAAGCCAGGATGAGAGTGTACAGTGCATCAGCCTGCCACGCAGTAACCTCCCATGGGGACATGGCTACAATGTACTGAGAGTCCCAGGATGAAGGTAGGTTCACACTCTGGTGCAGTAACTTGTTGGGCAGACAAGCACTACTATCTTCCCCTCACCAAGGAGTATCCTAAAGCTAGAAGTCTCAGTCTAATTCGGCATGAGACTCAAGGGATTCAGCTCCCTAGGCTCATCCCCCAGCAGTGTTTAGGGCAAGGTGCAGTTATAGCTGGAGTAGCACATTGCAGGTGCAGCATTAACAGAGTGGACCAGGGTGGCCTTGTCTTAGGGGCCCCACTTTCACATGAGTAACCTGTATTCTGCTCCTTTGTGGACCCAGAGGCTGGGTCATACCAGAAGTGAGAGAAACACTCCTTGCATAGCAGACACAAGGCTTCCAACGAAGAAGGGGAATGAGGGGCAGGACCTCAGGCACAAGTCATACAGAGAGACTTTGTGGTGAGATAGAGAAAGACTGCGGAAGAGGGGACCTCTTTGGAAGCTGCTTGGGAGGAGGGGAGAGGAGCATCTGGAAACACAGGCAATGGCCCCAGCACTAGGAGGGGGGGTGCTGTGAGGAGGCAGGGGTCCTGGAGAGAGCTCTCTGCCATCTCTCCTGGGACCAGGCCTAAAGCAGGTTCTAGAGAGAGAGCACTAAAGTGAGGTGACTCAGAATTCAGGTCGGGAATGGAGGGAGCCCTGCAGACGACCTCCTCCACTTCCTTCCCCACAGTGGGTGTGTGAGCTCACTTCATCTGTGCTGATAGCCACAGGAGCTGTGGCTGAGACAAGAGATGCCTCTGCACGAGGCTCTTACCATCTTTTCCTGGCAGAGGACGACAGGACTGGGGAACACAGAGACAAAGAACAAAGCTTTCAAGTTTGGAAGCATAATGGAAGCCAAGTGGGGATTTAGATAGTGAATGACACTGGCCTGACTTTCAGAAACGCCAAGCCGTGAAAAATTCCACTGGAATCAATGGCAGCCGAAGGGACCAGCTCCTCTGCATGATGGGCCTGAACACAGCTCAAAATGCCTAACAAGGCCTCCCCCTTATGAAAATATTGGTGCCATCTCCTCTGGTCCAGACTGGTCCTTCGCCAACTACCTGCCACCAGAGGAAACGCCCACTGTCTCCACTGGTGAGCGAAGAAATGGAAAGCAACACAAACATGGCCTTCTAAAGAGGCACCTCCATAGTTAATGTGCGCCTGGCAAAATGAAACGGGAGAGACAAGCTTATGAAGCAGGGAGCCCTGCACTCAAGTTCATCTCATTCTACCTGGGGAGGCACAGATAGGCTATTGCACTGAAATGATCCCAGCGCTAGGGAAAACACCTCTTGCATATGAAGTCATACTCAAGCCACACGCCTACAACCCTTCTCTATTACCTTCCCATAACTCACACTGAACGCCAAACCTGAGCAAGCCATCGACAGATGCTTCTCCTCCTCCCTGCTTTTCTGCCTGTCCATCTCCTGGCAGCCTCCTCCCTAACTTGCCATGCTACAGCTCAGAGCTTACAAGTCAAACAGCTGGGATGAGGAGGTGGACTTGTCCTACTCCTTGCTTCCCCTCCCAAGTGTTGTTGGTGAAGGGAGGTAAACGATAAATCCCATGGACTTTCAATGAGATTGGTACTCCTGTGTTATTTTGACACTTTTGAAGATGATGTTTAGTTGGTAACTTTTAATTCACTTAACACCATTGGGCATAAGCAGCAGAACACACACAAAAATAAGCTTTTAGGGCTAACTTCTGCCCATAATCATTGAGACTCCCCATAATCAGTAGCAGAAGCACCACACCTGCCCTTAGCATTTTCATTAGCTGTCAAATGATTTTTGTGGCTCAATTTGTTAATCATTTAAAAAATATGGACATGCAGTATTCCAGCACTGGTCTCACCATTGCTGTATACAGAAGCAAAATCACCTCACTGCTGCTACTCACTATGCTTCTTTATACATCCAAGGATTGGATTAGCCATTTTTGCTACAGCATCACACGAGCTCACGTGAAGTTGCTCGTCCACCATGACCCCCTAGATATTTTTCCGGGTTTCTGCTTTCCAGGATGCCATCCTCCCTACAGTTATGGCCTCTCTTCCTTGTTCCTACATGTATAACTTTGCATTTGGCTGTTTTAAAATAACTTTTTGTTTGAGGGGCCAGTTTACGGAGCAATCCCAATTTCTCTGCCCTGACCTCTGCTATTCCATCAATCTTTGTGCTATCTGCAAATTTTATCAGCTGTGATTTTATATTTACTTCCAAGTCACTGATGAAAATAATGAATAGTGTTGGGCCTGCTACCGATCCCTGGGGAACACCACTAGGAACAGCCTCATTTGATGAAGATTCCCACTGACATCTGTCAGTCAGTTCCCAATCCCTTTAACATGTGCTCTATTGATATTGTATAGTGCTGTTCTGTTAATCGGAATGTCATGTAGTACTAACTCAGATGCCTTACCAAAGCCCAAGTATATTAAATCTTTGCAGTTATTTGTATTGACCAGCCCTGAACCCTCAAAGAACGAAAATCAGGTTTGTCTGATAAGACCTTTTTTTCATAAAACCACATTGATTAGGATTAATTACATTCCTGTCTTCAAATTCTTTATCAATTGAATCACACATCAACTTTTCCATTATTTTGCCTGGCACTGATGTCAGGCTAATCAGCTATAGTTATCTGGGTCATCCCATTTGCCTGCTTTGAATACTGACAACATTAGCACTCTTCCAGACTTGTGGAATTTCCTTGGCATCCCAAAATCCTATGGTTCTGAGTTATTGATCACTCAAATTTGTGTTGCTCTTCTTTCAACTTTTTCCATATCTTTAGTACTGAAGTAGGCAGAACTGACTGATGCCACAGCTGCATCACAGCTGTACTGAGTGGGTCTATTATATCCCAGCTCAGGATGAGATCTGTGTATCCAGCCAAAAATTACATTGGCTTTTTGTTGCCCTATTGCGCTACAAAACTCATTTAATTTAGTCTCCATTAACATGCCCCAGGTCCTTCTGAATTTACTGCCACCCAATTTCCTCTCCCCCCCCCCCCCCCCCCCGAGCATTCTGGATTATTTGGCTCCTAGTTTTGTTAGCTGCCATTTTTCAAACGAAGTTTAATCTCCCCACGTTTCTAATCTCCCTTGGTCTCTCTTATTTATCGGACTGGTCTTCACAGCTCCTCCCAGATTTACTGTCATCTGCAAATTTCATTAACATGCTCCTTACTCCCTCCTTCTAGACCATTATTATTTCTTTGTATTGTGCAGCACCTCAAGGACCCAATCAGAAAGAGGCTGGACTGCAAGGTGCTGTACGAATACAGGGAGCGTCTCCATCTAGGACATTAATAAGGCTAGACCCTAACATGGATCCCAGGGGTGTCCTGTTGTCCTTTGTGATGGCCCTTGCTCCGGTAGTTACAATCACATGGATTACTCTTGAATTAAGATTGATGGTATCAAATGCTTTACTAAAATCCAAAGGCAGTAGACCAGGAGGCCTGGAGAAATACCTGCTTTCTACACATTCTCCAAGACATGAAGTATTAGGTCTCCAGGCCAACTGGAGACCTCCAAGACAAGACTTCCCTTTGAGGACACTAACAGAACCTGAGGTAAAGCTGCAGATGAATGTATGCAGGCAAGCGCTCTGCCAAACAGCCTGACCCCCTCCCAGCCAAATGCAGCAAACAAAATCCAGCCTTACCCTCTTGAAGCCCCAATGACCCCCCATCAGTTCCTGATCCCTCCCAGTATTCACGAGTTAATTCCTCTGAAGTGAAGCAGGATTAATCTCCACAGGGCCTAGGCTAAAAGAATTTAAAGGGATGACCAAGGACTGGGGAGATGGGAGTTGCATGTGGAGGAAGGAGCGCTGCACTGTTTCTTACAAAGAGATTTCATTTCTACTGTATTTTGGGTAATACAGGGAGAGAAAAGAGGCAGAAGGTGCTTTACCTGGAGGAAGAGAAGCTGCCCGTGACAGACGGCGAGGAAGGTGGGGTGGGGGAAGCTTCCTTCACAGCAGGAGACACAGAAGGCGGGGTAGAGGAAAGGACACTGGAACTAGAGGGAGCTGCATCATCGGAATCACCTTAAAGAGAACGAGTCAAACCGTTTGTCTGTGTTTGTCACCTGGGTTCTCCTGCTAGCAAACACCACGCAGTGTAGCGTCTCTCTTGGCAGAACCCAGTCTTGCGCGTAGGCTATGGTCTCTTCCTCCCTCTGTTTCACAGCACCCCCAGGGCCACTCATCTAACTTGTTTCCCCATCTGTCAAATGAAGTTACTGTTCCATTTACTGATCTCACTGGTGGTTTGGGAAGCAGAGTCATTTACGGCCAGATTGTTCCCCCAGCTCATTATAGGAAACACACTGTATGCAGATCTCAACTCCACTGGAGAAGGGAGATGGACAGCCACCTCCACAGCCCTTCTAGGGCTCTCTGCAGGAGCTGGGATTCTTGTGTATAAGGTGGTTGGGCCAAGACAGATAGGGAAGGTTGGGGAAACATACATCATTCCCTCAACCCCGGCAGGGAATCCACACAAAGGTAACATTTGTTGGAGCCCCTCTCTGCTGGGAGCTTCTCTTAAAAGGGGGCAGGAGGCAGTGAAAACACACAGGAGGGTTACATGGCTAGTCCTTTACCACTAGGACAAAGTGGTGTCCACACAGTTTGAGAGCCAACCCCTTGCTTTAATCTATAGCGTGTCCATGGGTGGGGGCAAATCATCCTCTCCTAATGGAGGAATTAGGAGGAAACTCCACAAGGGGAGCCCTGTGGAGTCCCCATCCCATCTTCATGTTTGTAAAGAGCTTTGAGACTCTTCGACAGGCTTCCCCCATGTACAGCAAGAGGAATGTGGTGTTACAACATGCAGCCTGTTCCCAAAGCTCTCTAAGGAATTAGCACAACAGCTGAGGGAGAGAGAAATTAAGAGACATGGAGATGAGATGCTACCCTATGAGGCCTCAGACATGAGGCGTCTGGAGGTAGAGATGTTGGAATGCTGTTCCAGATGGGAAGAGATGCAAAGGAGAAGGCTCTTATACCCAGAGAAAAATGGATACCGGCGCACCCTGGAAGGATATGCAGTAGACAAAAACACCAGAGACTGGAGTATGAGAAGCTGTCTTGACCCGTATCTGAAGGACAGATTTAGGGCACTTGAGTTTTACTCCCACCTCTGCCTCTGACTTGGTGGGTGATCCTGGGTAAGTCACCTAATTGCTGGGCCTTTGCACCCCATCTTCCAGGCTGTTCTAATACTTACCTACCTCCAAAGGTGCTGGCAGACTTAAATATGCAAAGTGGTGGCGGAGCCATGACTAGAGGCAAATCATGATCAGGGATCTAGGCAACACCCAACTGAGTTGGTGGAGCTTGTGAGGCCTTACATTCCATTTAATGTATGCAGCGTTGTCATAGCCATGCTGGTCCTCGGATATTAGAGAGACAAGGTGGGGGAGGGAATGTCTTTTATTGGATTCAGAGTGGTAGCTGTGTTAGTCTGTGTCAGCAAAAATAATGAGGAGTACTTGGTTAAGTCTCTAAGGTGCCACAAGCATAGGCAGCAGATTATATTCTTTTGTGGTGCCCGAGCTCCAGCAATATTCAGGGCCAGGGGCTGAGTTCCTCCAATATTTGGATCTGGGTCTGTCCCCCAGCCCCCGCCTGCCACCACCACCACCCCGCCCAAGAAAGCAGCACGCACCTCTCCCGTGCCTGATTGTGCTGCCGGAGTAGCACATTCCTAGGTGGAGCCCCGCTCCAAGTAGCAACTGCTGTCTGCTGCCCTAGGGTCCTAGTGCCCCTCCTCCACTAATAGCAGGGCAGGCTGCCCTTACCCTGCCCTTCCTCCCTAGCCCTGAGCCTCTCCAATGCCCCAAGCCCCTCATCCCCAGCCAGAGCCCTCATCCCCCCACACCCTAATCCTCTGCCCCAGCCCTGAGCCCCCTCCTGCATCATGAACCCCTCATTCTCAGCCCTCATTCCTGCACCCCCTCCATTCCCCAAACTCCCTCCCAGAGTGTGCATCCCCTCCCCCTTCCCACACACCCCCTCCTGCCCTCAAACTCCCTCCCAAAACCTGCACCCCCTCCTTTTGTACCATCTCCCACCCACAAACTCCATCCCAGAGCCTGCATCCCTCACCTCCTCCTGCATACCCACTCCCTGCCCCAGCCTGGAGCCTGCACCCAGCACCCAAACTCCATCCTAGAGTCTGCACCCTGCACCCCTCCTGCACCCTAATCCCCAGCCCAGGACCTGCACCCCAGACCTCCTTCCCCTACCCAACCCCCCTCCCAGAACCTTAGGCAGCTGGGGGGACAGAGTTTGGAGTGGGCAGAGCCGGGCAGGGGTGGGTTCTGGGCAGCACCAAAATTTCTACAAACCTGCCACCCATGGCCACAAGTACTCCTTGTTCTTTTATTGGACCAATTTCTGTGGGTGAAAGAGAAGCTTTGGAGCTACACAGAGCTCTTATTCAGGTCTGGGAAACATGTTTCCAGCCTCACTACTAAATGCAAGGTGAAACCGATTGTTTAGAATAGATAGCACATATTGCAAGGGACCATGCAAGGTGGAATGGCCTGTTAACACCTCTGCAGTCATAGGACAAAAAGAGAGAGAGAGAGAGAGAGAGAGAGAGACGAGACGATTTGTGTTTGTGGTGTGTGTGTGTGTGTGTGTGTGTGTGTGTGTGTGTGTGTGTGTGTGTGTGTGTGTGTGTGTGTCCAATGTCTCTGTTCAGTCCATGATTTTTAAGCTGTCTATACTAGCACTTTTGTCTGTCAGGGGTTTGAAGCCCCCGCTGCTCCCAACTGACATAAATTGCACCCCCAAAAACACCAGTGTGGACAGCTCTTTGTTGTCAGGAAACAGCCTCCGGGTGACAAAGCTACCGCCTCTTGTTGGCGTGGTTTTATTTTGTTGCCAGGGGCAACAAAGAGCAGCTACACTGTGAACCTTACAATGGTGCAGCTGTAGTGGCACAGCTGTGCCATTGTAAGGTGCACAGTGTAGACAGCCATAGTGTCTGCGTAGCAGAGTTATGAATTTAAGCTCCCCAGTCTTGTCTTTTGAAAGTGTGCAGGTTTCCTTTGAGGATGAGGACTGATAGGCCAGATAGAGTGATCACTCTGTGAGACATGTTCACCCACCGGTGATGTGATTTTTTTTTTTTTTTTTTTGTCTTTTATCACTTTCCTGTGAAGTTCATTTGACAGCGCAGTAATTGTCTGCTTTCACCCACAGTTACTGGGGCATTCAGTGCAGTGGATGAGGTACACCAACAACCCCACCTCTTTTTGTCCTATGACAAGGTCATTCCACCTTGAATGGTCCCTTACAATATATGCTAACTGCCTATGCTAAACAATCTGTTACACCTTGTCTTTAGCTGTGACACCTTTCCCAGCCCTGAGGGTGTGGCTCAAAAGCTTGCTGTCTCTCACCACTAGAAGTTGGTGCAATACAAAGTATTACCACACTCCATTTAATGGCATTTCTCCGGATGTAATGCAGTAACTTTTAATGCTGCATCTGATCGATGTCAAAATTTCAAGGCATGTTCTAAGCATCAGTGGGCAGAAACCTAGTGATTTTGGTGAAAATCAGAAAGCCAAAAGGGGAGAAATGGCACACGGTGCCTATGGTATCTGGTTAGCAAAGCTAGCAGCTGAGGGCAGCCACTAGCACATTTCAGCACAAAACCCTTTATCTCCAACCAGCCCATCCTCCCAGGAGTTTAAAAATACTTGCCTCCTGAAAGAGAAAAGGAGAAAGAATAAGCATGGGGGGAGGTGCAGACAGAGCCTCAGGCATGGGGGAAAGGGGGATAGAGAACCCGTGGTGGTGGGGAGAGTGGGGGATCCTAGTGTGGCACATAGGGGTCAACCCCTGGCATGTGGAAAATGGAGGACAGAGATGACCTGGCATGAGGGAAGGTGTGGGAGGGCTGCAGGGAGTCTCTGAAACAGAGGGGGATGGGAAGGTGGCACCCAGGGAGTTTGTGGGGGGTGGGAATGGAGGGATACAGAAGCCCTGGGGTGTGCTATAAGCTTGGCCTACAGAACCAACAAAGCATGCAGAGCTCTAATTAAGTTTGCAAGACAGTTTCTCATGTTAACATGTGCAGAATTTGCCAGACATCCATGTTTCAGGGTAACATCTCTCAGGCTTGGGCCCTGCCTACACAGAAGTTGCATCAGTTTAGCATAAAGCACTTTAGAAAACAGATTTAGTGAAGCCGGTACAAATCCCTGGCTGGACATGTTATTAGGCCATGTCTACACTAGCGAGCTTACAGTGGCACAGCTGCATCCATGCTGCTCCTCCACTGTAAGATTGCTGCTCATGTAGCTACTCTATGCTGGCAGGAGAGAGGTCTCCCATTGACATCATAAAACCACCTCAAGGAACGGGCAGTAGTAGCTCTCCCGCCGACATAGTGTTGTGCACACTACCACTTACGCCAGCAAAGCTTATGTTGCTCAGGGGTGTGTTTTTTCATACCCCAAGTGACATAACTTTTGCTAGAATACGTGGTTGTGTAGAAATGGCTTTGTTTAAAACTGGTTCTCTCTGTATATTTGTCAGTATGAGCCAGGTTTAACAATCAGCATAACATATCCACAATGCTGCTTGTTTAAAAACATCCCTTTAATAAAACCCACCCTCCCCACAGGTTTAAAGTTTGAATACAATTCTTCAAGCAGTTTGAGTCATGGGTGAGGGGTAAAACAGTCCTTTCCAGCATGACAAACCTTAACCTGCCTTTTTTGAACAGTGTTATTTATATTACAACTGACTATGGTAGAAAAGCTGGCATCAACTGTCACTGATTTGCATGGTTTGGGCAAAAAATTTTAAGGGAACGAAAAATCACTCCACATGCTCTATGGACAATTACTAAGGCTGTGTCTGTATTACGGATGTCCATAACCACAAGTCCCAATTCAAGGGCAACTGCAGACAGCAGAAATCCCTACAGTAAAGATGGCCTAAGATATTCAGCAGAGCCTACTGAAATCTCAGTATAGTCTCTTTGCCAAGCCTAACACTCTAGGGTGAAGGCTCCAGGACACTTTGCAAATCAGAAGCTAATTGTTTCACTGGCAACCCCACC
The DNA here is from genome assembly GCF_003597395.2 of Chelonoidis abingdonii. NCBI lineage: Eukaryota > Metazoa > Chordata > Testudines > Testudinidae > Chelonoidis > Chelonoidis abingdonii. The sequence continues at coordinate 67,084,123 of NC_133775.1, read as the reverse complement.
CTAAAACTCGCCCAAAAAGCTTGAATGTCAGAGACAAGAAAATTCCAGCTGCGGAAATCACGGCAGATCCTGGCTGCAATGTTGTCTCGTCATTTTGTTAAGAACATTTTAGAGCTGAGTGTGTTTTCCTGCTATGAAGAAATATGCAATGCAAACTCATGTGCTGCTGGAACCACCACTGAAAAGCTGTCTCTAGCTGACCCCTTTCCCAAGCAACTTCCTGGGGCTGGAACTTTGAAGCTCAAGTAAGGGCTGGTCTCTACACAAACATGCACCAAACTCACTTCTATTTCATACCTGCTATTTCAGAATAAATCTGTGGGCAAGTCTACACTACAAAATTCAGCCAAATCAGTGCAGCTTCTCTAGACATTAACATGCCAGCGCTAGAGTCGGGTATCTCATGGCCTTTCAGGGCTACAGATGGGAGTTTGTTCCCCGCCAACAGGGCCCAACTCCCATCCAGCTCTACAGAGGGCCCAAAGAGTCTAGTAACACTAGAACTGGGGTTCTCAAACTGGGGGTTGGGACCCCTTAAGGGGTCGCGAGGTTATTACATGGGGAGTTGCGAGCTGTCAACCTCCACCCCAAACCCCGCTTTGCCTCCAGCATTTATAATGGCATTAAATATATTAAAAAGTGTTTTTAATTGATAAGGGGGGGGTCACAATCAGAGGCTTGCTGTGTGAAACAGGTCACCAGTACAAAAGTTTGAGAGCCAATGCACTAGAACTATTATTTTTCATTTGTTCTGACAGATCAGCTTTAGTCTCTCCTGCCCTATAAGCCCTGTGCAGTTGGACTCAGGGGCCAACATATTTTCCACCTAGGGAAGTATGACCCAGGCACCCATTGGTGCCAACTGTCAGAGGGTCCAGCAGTGCACAGAGATCCCCAGGGTTAGGTATCTGCATAATAGTTCACTGAAGGTGACATGTGAGATCTCTACTGAGAGCCAGTAGCCCACTAGTTGCCATAATCATTATGAAATATGTGTATGGATAATGGTAAAGAAGCTATGCATCTATACTGAAGATTATGCTTTTAAGGTCTTCGAGTTGAGGCAGGTCACCAGGAGGTGCCAGACCTCGGAGATAATTCCTTTCATGCAGGCAGTAACAGGTCTCTCCCACCCCGGCTGGACATTTGTGTATTGTGTATTTATGCCACACACTGTTTGAACCAGGTGCCAAGTCAGAGATTGTTCCTTCCTCTAGGTTTTGCAAACAGCAGGAGGATGTCCTATTGACAAACACAGACATCGGATTGGTCTGGTATATCTTGAAGTGCAAAGGGACACTGAATAGTTCACAGAGGAGGCAAACTGACAAACATGCTTGTCTCGGGAAAGGGGGATCACAGCCATGCCTGGCTATAAAGCGCTGCAAGGATTTGGGGTGAGCAAACTCTGCAAGACACAAGAGTCTCTTGTTCATTAACTCCAGGCTCTAGAAGGCATGTTATGATTTATTGTATATGTAACCCTTTTCTCCAATACTTCTACTTGCATCTCCACCCTTTGTTAAATAAACGTATACTTGCTTTCACTATAACCCTGTCTAAGTGCTGTGTGTGAACCGGGGGGGGGTGAATGGAGGTGGAACTGATAAACGGGGGGGTGCTGTTCCTTTGAGGCAGGTATCTGTGAATGCTGAGAGTGTCCAATGGAGCAGGGACTGGACACTGCAGGTAGATGCTCAGAGGACGCAGGAGTGTGCCAGTTGCTAACCGGCAGAGTGACAGTGGGGCCTCCGAGGCCCAGAGGGCAGGGCTGGTGCTGTCCAGGGTCAGTGGAGTCGGGGAGCTGATCCCTGGCAGGCACAGACACTGCTTCTCGCACTAAAGCCACATGGTAGCAAGGTGCCTTACAGCCCTGGGTACCCAAGGAAGCATCACAAAGTCCTGTGGGAATGGCCAGGGGAAGTCTGAGGATCCTCTTGTAGGCCTCCTCCCAGAGTGTCCCAATGGGGACAGTTTGTCCTCTGCAGAAGAAACCAAGCCTGGCAGAGCTAAGGGGATATACGGGAGGACAAAGCCATCCACCCTAAGATTGTGGGCCTCTCTGGAATTCCAGCACCCTGGCCACAGATGACCCTCCAACCCTGAGATGGGCACAGGGAGCTGCTGAGAATAAATAGTCTGGTGTTGTATTATTTTTGACTAATATTCACTTCTTCTCCTCATCTGTTCCCCTCACTCCACCCGCCCTAGCCCTCCTGAACCTACTCCCTTGGGCCTTGCGGAGAAACCTCCAGAGGCATGGTGGGATGGATACTGCCAGGAACATGGCAGAGTCCTGTGGTGTAGGAAGGAGAGCCACATATGTAGGGTTACCTCCATGCACAGGTCTAGGGCCAATCCAAACCATGGTAACAAGACATGTGGCTTTACTGGTGGAAGGATACAAGAAACAGTCCCAGTAATTTAGGACACTAAAAGTTTCCTAAGATAACTGTGTGTGTGTGTCAGGGCAGCGATGTACAGATGATATTGGTAGTAGTTTGTAATATGACCATCCCAAGCTCATATATGAAGAACCCGACATGCCACCATATACCTAGGAAGCTGGCAGCACCACCTATATTAAGGTTGGCCAACATTTACCATTATCAGCCTGTTTTCAGTTGCTTGTAACTTTGCCAAACTAATCGCTAGGGCTGAAACTTTCAATGCCAGGTGTCCAGGGTTTTTTTTTGGTTTTGGAAAATTTCAGACAAAATGGCTCAACGGTTTCAGAGAATAAGGTTAGGAACAAATGTATGTTTCCCCATAATTGGAAGTTCTAGCAACTTTCTTTGAAGAGCTCTAGTATCCCCATGCTTTGGAAAAGGGACTTAAAAATTGATAGGGGCTGGCTTTTGTATCAGGGATGTGTCACTTGCTTTTCCCATGAAAATCTGCCCAAATTTGACCAAAGTTAGAACCTTTTGAAAATTGCAGTTTGCTCAAAGAATTCTTCTTAGATTTTTCGCATATAAATTCCCTGAACATTCCATCTGCACTGACCATGCTCCAGCTCAAAGGTGACCAAGACTATCCTTGGAACTGCAGCTCTGAACTGTGCCAGGTCTGGGCTCCTGAACTGAGAGCAGATGACCGCTTGCTGAGCCCAGGCAGCATGGAGGAGGAAGCTGCCTGATTTGAGTGCAGACGGAACCTGGAGTAGATTGGGACAAGGAGCCTGGGGAAGAGAAGATTTCCAAGCTGAGAAAGGAGACTGGGAGCCAGGGAGGGAAACTAGATGGGGATTGGGCATTGGGAGCAAGACCAAGATAACAAGACGACCACGGGGAGACTGGGACTAAGAACCAGTGGACAGAAGAAAGGAGGAGACGACAGATCTGACGAGGAGCCAGTGTACTGGGGGTGAAGTGGTACGGCGGGGCAAAGACTTGAACAGGAAGCTGAAGTGGAGGGGACTGAGACTGGACAAGTACCCCCAAGGAGGGAGATTGGGACTGAGCAGTGCTCACATTTTCCACAAAACCCCGACTTCATTCAGTGCGCAGGATGGGGCTGCTCTGGGGATGAATCAGGGCTGTGTAGTGAAGGAGGCTGTTGTCTGTAGCACCTCCACTCCATTTGTTGCAGAATTTGGAAGGAGAGTAGTGAATGAGGTAGAGGGCTGTAGGAAGAAAAAGGACAGTCTCATGGTTAAGGCAGTCAAATGCTGCCCTAGAGAACTGGATTCTATCCCTGCCACAGAGTACTATATGATGCTGCACAAGTCACTTAAACCAGACATTGCACAGGTGATCATTAATTGGGTGTTCCTCATTTTCTGGGGCCCAACTTGAAACCATGAGGTCTGATTTGCAGAAGCACTGAGTGCTCACAGCTGCAGATGAAGTCAATGGGACATGTGCATGCAACGTATAAAGTGCTATATAATGCCAAGTACTCTGAAAATTCCTGCAGATTTCAAATTGGGCATCTAAAATTAGTGGATACTTCAGATGTTAATCTCTGTGCCTCAATTCTCCATCTGTAAATGGGGACAATACCCCCTCACCTCACAAGGGTGTCAAAGATTAATTTATGTTCGTGAAACACTCAGATACTACTGGTGACGAGCACCATAGAAAAGCCAACTTGAAAATGAGTAATTCTGTCTTCAGTGCAGGGTTTGAATAGTGTGCAATACATAAAGCCTGAGGCCTCATGTTGAACACCTAGGAGTAAAATATTGAATAGCTGTCCATCTTGTGCACTGAAAAAGGCAGATCCTGTAGAAAAAATAGTCTTCAATTACATGATCACATACTATCAATGCAGACCCACAAGGGGCTGAATTAAGGTTGCATGGACATCCCTAATTCTGTTTGAGTGCTTGCTTTTGTAACCCTAATAGTGTTCTTTTCATGTAGTTCTTGTGTGAGACAATTTTAGCCAATATCCTCAACTCCCATTTCTGCTGGAGGACTGCAGTGAGATGGTGACAGCAAAACAGGCTGCTAGAACCTGAGCTACAGTCCTCCAAGTGCATGTGTGACTTACAGATTTAATCAGGAAACAAACTCGGAACTTTATTACTATGTATGTCAAATGAAACCATGCACTGAATTCAAGTTTACACTGATGTTGCACTTTTTTTTTTTAGTGGTTGTTTACACAGAAATGTTTCCAGTTATACCAGCATAAACACCCCATGTGAACATACTTACTCTGGGATAAGAGTGGATTTTTTCTGCTGAACTTAAACCACTTCCAAAGTGACAAACTAAACGAGAAAAAGGCTCTTTTATACCAGAATAGTACATCCACATGGGGAGTTCAGCACTTTAAATTCACACCCTATCTTATACCGGTATAACTTTCTCCCTGTCAAGAAACCCTAACATGCCATGATTGCTAACTCTGACCTTGTGCCACTAGACTCATGCATTCAGGCATTCTCGTAATGTAGATATTACAGCTCCAATCTGGAATGCTACAGATAGCAATGAAAAGCAAGCAAAGGTTCTATTACCTGATGTTGCTGAGGACTGTTCCACTATTCCAACCTTTACCACCTGGAATGGAAAACACAATTGAGTTTATTATATGCATTAGTCAGCTCCATCACTTGGAAAAACTGTGGGCCAGACGCTCAGTCTCACAAATCCCTTTCTCATCACTCTGGTGATGCAAAAGGGCCAGAAAGATGGTGCAAGTAGGCAGTGGAGTACTCTACTGGGGATAGAAATCCCCCACTGGCATACAACCAGCTATACTAACTTAACAGTCCCGTCTCCGTGTAAAGGGGGCATGGAACCTAAGGATGGTTATCAGCCAGTGTAACTTGAATTAACCCTGAGACTGCTCAAACTTATACCAGAGACCATACCGGTCCCCTGCTGCCCCTAGGAACAGGAATGGGAGCAGAAAGACAACAGAAAATCATTTTTGGCTACACCACTTCAAGTACCATCGAAATGCAGCCACATCTCGGGTGCAAGAGAGTTTCTGTTTAACAGTTTACCCCAACACTATGAGATAGCCAGGAAGAAAACAGTATCTAAATTATAATTGTCTAGCACCAGAATTAATGCAACCAACACCAGTTAATTCTACACTAGACATCTCACTGTGTCGGATAAAGATGAACTGAACAAAGAATCAGTGGTTACCTAAGTGCAAGTGAACATGATCTGATTCGCAATTCCACAATCATGGAAGATGGCTGCACTCATTAAAGAATCCTGGTTTAACAGGGAAGTGAAAGCAGCAATACAAAATAAAGACAAAGTATAACAAATGAGGAAAAGGAAAAGTTAACAGCAATAAATATAAATCAGAAGTTATGAAATGCAATAAAAGATAAAGAAAGCTAAACATGTCAACGAAAAAAATCTATGACTAGTGGGGTTAAGGACAATACATTTTTTAAACTGATCAGGAATTGATCACCAGGTGAGATGATAAAACTGTCTGATACAGAGAAGGCAGAAGAAGCATTCGCTAACTATTCCTGCTCTGTATTTGGAAAGAAGCCAGGTGATGTATTCATATACAGTGATGAAACACTTTCCAATCAAACATTAAGGAGGCTGTTAAACAGCATCTTCTAAAGCAGGGGTCAGCAACCTTTCAGAAGCGGTGTGCCAAGTCTTCATTTATTCACTCTAATTTAAGGTTTTGCGTGCCGGTAATGCATTTTAATGTTTTTTAGAAGGTCTCTCTCTCTAAGTCTATATATTATATAACTAAACTAGTGTTGTATTGTAAAATAAACAGGGTTTTCAAAATGTTTAAGAAGCTTCATTTAAAATGAAATTAAAATGTTGATCTTACACTGCCGGCCTGCTCAGCCCGCTGCTGGTCTGGGGTTCTGTTCACCTAGGTTGGCAGCGGGCTGAGCGGGCCTGCGCCGGACCCCGGCTGGCAAGGGTCCATCAGCCAGAACCCCAGCCAGCATCGGCTGTGCGGGGCTGACGGCCAGAGTCCCAGAGAGGCTGGGGCAGAGGGCTGGAGTTCAGGGCTGTGGGCTGGGTAGTGAGGGGTGATAGGTGACAGGGCAGAGGGGGCGCTGGGTAGTGGGTGGGGTGCCAGAATCAGGGCTGGTTGCGGGTGGGGGGATAAGGAATCAGTAGAGGCTGGGTATGTAGGGAGGGGTTACAAGGCTCAGGGCAGGCCTCGCGGAGGGTGCGGGTCAGGGCCGGAGAGATGTGGTGTGTGGGGGGGAGGGGAGTCGGAATCAGGGCTCAGGGGAGCTGCTGGGTGACCGCCCCCCCTAAAACTCTCCAACCCCGCTGCTCTTGTCCTCATGACACCCCCTCCTGTTGATCGCACCCCACCCTTAAGGCCTCCTTCCATGTCGCCCAGACTGGACTCTAACCTCTGTTCCCTGACGCCCCGACCCTCCACACCAACGCCTAGTCATCCCCACCAGACCCCCAAAGGACTCCCATGCCTTATCCACCACTGCCCTGGTCTTCCGACAGCCTCCAGAACTCCCAAACCATCCGAACCCCCCCACCAATCTTGCCTCCAACTCCTCTCCACATCCCCTGCCTCCTGACAGGAACCCCCCGATAACTCCACGCATACACAGGTCGCGGCTCCAGGCCCCGCACAGTGCTGCTTAGGTAGTGGCATGCCCAAAAGGGCGCTCTGCCGGTCTGCAAGCTGGTCTCGGCGAATGCTCATACAACCCCTCAGCTCCTTTGCTCCGCCTACCACCACCCCCTTACAGAACCCCCCACTCACTAACTTCCCCCTCAGGACCCGCTTTTCGTCTCCCAGTCGCCTGACTGCCCTGCCCCCGTTGCGCCACAAACCCTGGACTCCATGCCCCATCAACCCTCCGCCGCCTAAGCCGCTCCCCGGGCGATCCCACCCCCCCATCAACCCACCCTGCTCCCTGCCCCCAGCCCTTAACCAACCCCCCCAGCCCTGGACCCCTTACCATGAGGCTCCACACAGAGCTAGATACACTGCTCTGCGGGACCACACAGCCCCGCCCCTCCACTTGAGCAGGGAGCATCTCTGCCTCCCCGCAGAGCCAAACACTGCCCTCAGGAGTGCGCAGCCCCAACTCCCAGAGTGCTCCGCACAGCGGCAGGGCTCCAGGAGAGGGGAGAAGGTGGGAGAGGAGCCGGCAGCTTGCTATGCTCAGCCCCGCGTTCCGGCCCGGGAGCCCGCGGCTTGCCGTGCTGGGAGAGTGGGGCCATTTGCCCACCCCGTGCACATGGCTATGCTTCTGCTCCCTGCCCCGCGGGGGAAGTGGAGGGCAAAGGAGAGCGCGCCGGGCTGGGCAGGATTTTTAGTGGCATGATGGAGTCCTGGCAGGCTCCAGCGTGCCATTGAAAATTGGCTTGCATGCCGTCTTTGACACGCATGCCATAGGTTGCCGACCCCTGTTCTAAAGTTAAAGAAGTTTAAAAATCAGCAGGACAGTATTACTTGCAACCAACAGTTTGAAAAGATTTTGGCCAATGAACAAAATGAACACTCAATGCTTATTTTAAATAAACTTGGAACTCTAAGGAAGATCCACAGGAAGAAAGGTGGTGTCATGCCAATATTTATAATGGGGTCATCTGGGTAACTACAGGCCAATTAGCTTGACATCAATGCTGGGAATCAATAATAGAATGGTTTAATTCTTTACTGATTGCCTTATTTAAGATGGTAGCAGAATTAAATGCCAGTTAAGTTTTATGAAAAAAAGGCCTTTTCAAAGCAGCCTGGTACTGTTTCTTGATGAAGCTAATTTGGTTTGAGAGAGTTGTGTTGACATAATGTTCTTGTACGTTTGTATCTTAGTACCACACAATACTGATTTAACAAATCACAGAAAAATCAAGACAGCACTGCAACACTGTGGTTAAGAGGGCTAAGATGACGCTTGGATGTATAAGCAGGGGAACATAGGTGATGTGTAATTACCTCTGTATATAACACTGGCAAAATCATTACTAGAATTTTCTATCCAGTGCTGTTATCTGACTTCAAAAAGGATACTGCCAAACTAAAAAGTTCAGAAAAGAGCCACAGGAATGATTCTGAAGCCTGGAAAACCTGCTGTACAGTGAAAAATTAAACCACTTCAATCTATTTAGCTTAACAAAAAGAAGATTAAGAGATGACTTGAACATGGTCGAAGTACATAAATAGTACAGGACTCAAAGGGCTGGTCTACTCCAGAAAGTTATTTTGAGGTACGAAAAATTCACACTCCTGAGAGATGTAGTTATGCTGACCTATCCCCCAGTGTAGACAGTGCTAGGACACAGAAGAATTCTTCTATCAACCTAGTGACCCTCTCTTGTAAGGTGGATTACTTACACCAACAGGAGAACCCATTCTGTTGGCATAGGTGGGGTCTCCACTGAAGCGCTGCAGTTGTGCCACCGTAGCATTTCAAACGGAGATCAGCCCTCAGAGGGGTGGATTTACCACAGGAAGGGAAGCACCCTTTCCGTCACTATGGCTGTGATGCTGTAGTGTTTCTAGCGCAGACATACCTTAAGATAGTGAAGGGATAAAACGACACTTGCTGAAAGTGGAAACTTCATAAATTGATACTGGGAAAAAGCCACAAGTTTTTGTAGGTAAGGGTGGCAATCCCTGCAGCCACTTACCAGAGAATGGCGTGGATTCGCCATCATTTCAGGGCTTTCAAATCTACATTGGATTTCTAAAAATATGTTCTCTGGTTCACCTGCAAGTTATTGAGCTTGATGCAGGAATTGCAAGGGGAAATTCTGTGGACCACAATCATAATGGTTCCTTGTGGGTTTAATCTATGAAATTGGAGGGGGAAATCAGGACAGTAGGATGTAGTTACCTAAATTTGAGTGTGGGCCCTGAGGCTAAAGAGTGTGTCAAGGGCTCATAAATAACAAGTGAGAGTGTTTCTACTTGGCAGTTTTTTGAATGCAAAATAGAAACTTTTCATCTTTTTTCAAGAGAGAATGTTCTTCACTCATTCAAAATAAAGAAGCAATGCTCATTTAAAATCAGTCAATGTGAGAACTGCTGAACCAGTATTCCTTCAAACTTTATTTGGCAGATTACAATGAGAACTAAACCTAAGAGGAGACCCTTATAAAAACCTGAAAGTTGTATTGTGTGCGGGATTCATACCACTTCAAGCCTAATATCTTAGCTCCTCTCCCATTCATTAGGAGAGCTGAAACACTTCACATAAAGGACACACACCCAGCAGTAAGCCATGACTCAGAAAAATTCATTGATCCCAGAGCTTGCTTGACACTCAAAGTCATGAGAATACTTGTCAGCTTGGAAAAGTCAGCATTATTCACCTCACAGCCTCAGGGAGATTAGTACCTTAGTTAATAAAGGAGTATATTAACAGCAGAGCTGCAAAGACAGATTTCCTGGGAAGGCTACATCTTAGGACAGAGAAAGACATGAAGGTGAAAGCAAGGTCAACCTGAACCAGAGGTCAGCCTTAGGATAAGACCTGCTTACAGCTCCAAGGCATTTGGGACTTTGACACTTACACCCGGAAGTATTACTGCTCTACACAAAACACACAAAAGCTGACTTAAGATGATCAGGAGGAGGAAGAACAATTCACCCCCCTCTCCCCATCCACACACACACACAAAAAAGCAAGGGAAGATATTAGAATGCAACAAAAACCACAGAGCAGAGACATCTAGTGGCTGAAGAGAAATCAACAGGTCATCCTTTCAGGTATAAATTCCATTTAATATTATAACCTGAAATGTTAGAGGATTGAATAACCTAACCAAGAAAAAAGTAAACCCAAGAAAGGTAAGATTGCTCCATTGCTACGAAACACATCAGCACCAGAAGGGCAAGCAACACAAAAGTTTCTATTTCTCTCAGCATGCCCACAATGGCAGGATAAGGGGAATAGCAACTCACTCACTATGAATTTAGCCATAGCACCCAGGAGCCTGGATCAAGGACCAGGACCCCATTGTGCTAGGTGCAGTACATACAGAACAAAAAGATGGCACCTCCTGCCCAAAGGAGCTGATGATCTAAGTGCAAAACCAGAGACAGCATCAGTATAGGCAGACAGTGCAGTACAAGTAAACAATGAGACAATACTGGGCAGCATAACAGGCAATGGTTTCTGCACACCAACCACTTAGCGGCTGTCAAGTTCTTTGTGGGCCTCAGGACCAAGGAGAGTTCTGACGAGAGAGCTGAAGGTGGAGAAGGAGGTAGGGTTTCGCATGTTCACAGGAGAGCTCTTCCCAAGCGTGAGGTGCAGCATGGGAGAAAGTACAATGGTGCCAGTGGGAACATCTAACAAGTGGGCATTGGAGGTTGGTATCACAGGCCAATAGAAGAGCACTGAAGCTCGATAGCAAACAAGAGCTGCCAGGCTGGGGATTGACTGTAGGGCCTAGAAAGTGGAGAAGGGAAGCTTGTGTTTGACATAATAGAGAAGGGGGAGCCAGGGCAAGGATTAAAAAGAGAGAGGGGGTGACAAGATTAGTGATGAGCTAGGAAATAACCTTTCCAGCAATATTCTGAATGGATAATAGCAGGACAAATGCAATCTTGCCAAGGCCAGAGAGAAGGATGTTACAGTAATCAAAACACGAGATGAGAGCATGGACAAGAACTTTAGTTGTGTGGTTGGACAGGAGAGGCAAGGCTGGATCTTAGAGATGGAATGCAGAAAGAAATGCAAGATTTAGATATAGGCTGGATGTTGGGCCAGAGTCACCCAGCTCTCAGTCACATGTTTTGAACATTAAAACACTAGTACTGAGAAAACTGGAAGGTTAGCAGATTTCATACAAACTGTGCCAAAACCAACTTGAGTTAAAGGAAAATAGCTCTTTGTCAAATTTGAATTTTTGGATGAAGTTGGAAGTTTGGTTGATAAGGGTACCTGCATTGTGATAATATACTTGGGCCTCTTTAAAGTGTTTGGCCTAGTACCACTCTACAACTAGTCTGTTAGTTCAACATATTAAATGGATTTAAAAAAAATTCAACAGAGCCTCAAAAGAAATTCTATGTGGGAATTGCCACCCCAACGGGTGTGTTTTCAGTGTGGTCTGTTCTGATAACCGGGCCTACACATTTAACCTAATTGTGAGCTCAACTGTGGAAAATGAATGAAAATTCATGAAGGGTCACAATAACCTACAACAACTGCTGGTGGGAAAAGGTGCAAAAGGGGACAGCTAAAAGGAATGCTGATATAACTCCAGGATTGTACCAGACATAACTTAAACAAGTGTGGGACTGGAAATCAATGGACCAAAACTAGTGTCTTGGAAATTAGGCCTAATGGATGAACAAATTAACGAGGGGATGGGCTAATCCACGCCCCCACTCTCTTTTAAAGAGCCTTAAAATGCAGCTATATAATTTGTAGGTTTCTTTTTCAAAAAGGACATGTTTTCATTTTGAGATTATTGGTAAAAATTTATTTTGATTCAGAGTTCAAGTTACAGTGATGTAATATGCATTCCTTTATATGCAATATTATGCTGGCAGGGTAACATTTGAGGCTGTTAACTATGTGTGTCCTGGCTTTAAAGGGATTCAGTTTTGTAATTAAAAGTTTATTTAGCATTAGATTTGCTTTGCATAACATTTCTCATTTTAGAGCATTTATTTACCTGACAGGAATGGTCTAAACTCTAGATAATACCGCGTGCTGCCATGACTACAGGAGACTGGACTAGATGACCTCTCGAGATCCCTTCCAGCCCTATGATTCTATTTACCATGCACTAGGTACCATACAATTCTGTGCAGCAACAGGTAAAGTGGTACACAAATGTGTAATATGAAGTGCCAGAGTTGGTTGCAGAGAGAAAACAGTAAGACTTTTCTCAACTGGAACAGTTTCCAGGTAAATCCGCAGCTCAATTTCAGGAAGGGCTTTACTGGTAAGTTTGATTCTTTTAAGAGCAGATGGGCTGGTAGGTGATAGATTCTTCATCTCTTGAAGTCTTCAGATCAATAGTAGATGCATTTCTGGAAGATTTGCTCTAGTCAAAGACAAGCACTGGACTCAGGACAGGGGTAATTACGTGAAAATCTGTGGCCTGTGTTATGCCATAGAATGTCAGCCTGCAGGATCTAATCATCCCTTTTGGGCCTTAGAATCTATGAAGCCAAGTGAGATTGTTAATAATCAACCTTGTTTTATGAAATTCATCAAACTTTAAGCTGCACATCAAAGCAAATACTCACCCCAACAAAGGGAATGAACTTCTGGGATGATTCTTCATCAGGGCTACAAACAACAAGGAGAGAGTGATTAATAAGGAGTTCTTTCAACGCTGAGACAAAAAATCCACGTTACTGTTTCAATCAAGCATGCAGCAGGAACTGAAAATGTGCAAGCGCCAATTCTATTTCTTCTCTCAGAGTCCCTCTGACAATACTCTGAGATTCTACACCAGCTGGGGAGTATTGTATCTCCTCAGGAATCTTCTTAAAATAAAACCGGAAGTCCCCGCCCCCCCTTGCTGTTTTTTTTTTAAAAAGAGAAACATGCTTAATGACATGGCAGTAGCTATGCTCATACACATGACCTCCTACTGCAAAGAAATGAACCCGTGCCACAACATACATCACCAGCAATACAGAGACCTGCAGGTTACTTACTAATAACTGAAGCTCTCGGAACACATTGCCTTCACGAGTCCCACTTTGCAGTCGAGTGGCATACCTTGCAAATCCCAGAATCACTAAAGCAGTTATCCTGCCACGAGTTAACAAGCCATGACACCTTATTCGTGTGGCACCAGACACACACATGCACAAGAACAGGTAACCCTGCCACAAAGGAGCTTACACCCTGAGTGAGACAGACAGCACAAACAAAGCCCAGGCCCAGAGTGCTCTTGGGAGATCACTGATATTTAGGAAGTGAACTGGAAATAGTGACTTCAGAAGGGCTGGGAGGAGAGGCAGATGGCTCCCCCAGTCAGTGTAAAGGGACAGAGATGAGATGTCCCACGTACAGTCTCAAGTGCAGCGATGACATGACTTACACTTTGAACGAGGTGGCATATCAGCCCTGCCCAGCATTCAGAAACATGGAGGAGGGGAGAGGAGATCTGTGGAGCTGTGGTGGTGCACAGGAAGGAGAGGGAGCAGGAGGCACACTTGTGAGGCAGGGAGACAAGAGGGAAAAATGATGGGTAGGAGAGGGGGAAGGGAAAATAACTATGATGCTTGGTGGGAAAAAACCTCTAGGGCAACATGGAAGGACACTACGAGAGGTGCAAGGATAGGGACAGAATGGCAGAGGTCAGGAGAGGGCCAGTGGAGAGGCCTGAAGTGTGTGTGTGCACGTCTCAGGCTCAATCTGAAGTCAAAGACAACAGGTGGGAGAGTTTTAAATCTCACGATTTTTGAATGCTGGGAGCTTTACACTCCGGCAAGAAAGGTGTTTGCTATAGCCTGGACTACTGCAGAGCGCAGCTCAAACACTCAAGACATAGAGTCCATCAAAAGAAACAAGCCGCCCTGTGGTGTTCTCTGCAGCAGATCCTCTGAAAAGGCATGGAAACATGAAAAATGCTGACAACTGCACAAGTGGGACTGGCTAAACAGCTTCCTCCCAGCCCTGTGTAAGGGGTGGCATGCAGCTGAGGGATGTGTGACTCAGGCACAGCTTCCTCCCTGCTTCAGGGGCAGGGGGTGTTTCACCATAGCCCTTCTTATGGTGCATCTTACCCTTGCACTGGCTCAGCTGGTAGGAGCATTGGGATGGAACCAAGGCTCTGCTCACTTCTCGACCCAGCCATTTTCTTCATGCTTCAGCCATACTGAGCAAGAACTGATTATACAGACTCCTGTGTCCTTTATCTAAACTTTCCATCACACCCTTTTAACTCCAGTGCCAGCCCTTGCCATGTAACCTCTAGAAACCTCCCTGAACAAATCCTGCTAGAGTACGCAGCAGAGAAACTGGGAAGTGCTATTGATCCACGGCCCCAAGAAATCTCAAACGGAAGTTGTAGAGCAGTTGGGATAAAACAGCAATGAAATCTCAGTCCTTTCCTTCCTCAGCTACAGTAGATAAGAGCTGTCCTCACCTGTTAGCTTCACACTGCTGGCCACTCAGTGGAATGATGAAAGTACCAGAGTATCATGCATCTTAATCTTATTGCTATTCAAGTTCTCTTTAAGCACTAAAAAACCCAAACCAAACGCGGTTGCAACAGAACACCTGTTCAGTTCTGCTGAGGACAAATGCTGAGTACCAGAGCAGAATCCTTCCAGGGAAAGCTGAGACACTGGTGATTCTAAAATAGTAGTTTGCCCATTAAATGGCAAGTAATGGTTCTTTTCTTAACTACTGTTCTTTGACAGGTGATTAATGGTTCTTAAAATGACAGCTGAACAGATTTCAGTTAGAAGCATTATCCCCAAATCACTTAGTTTGGAAGAATGCGCTCTTCTTTAAATATTGTTCTTTTGAGCAGTATAAAAGTTTTCTTCTTTTTATGTCTATTAACTATTTTAATAGAGAAACACCAGCAGGATGGATGGACAGACATACATATAAGTGGTGCTCAGAAACAATGAGTGCCACAGAAAGCCTTAGCAGTTAGCAAAGTGTTATACTGGAAGACAAGGCAATTTTTTTTTTTTTTTTTTAAAGGATGAAAATGGATTAGGAAAAAGTGGATGAAAATAAAATTCCCTTCTTGAAGTCCTTGTTAAAATAATTTATTCTATCACGAGACATGACTGAGTGCCCAATCTTGTAATGTACCAGTAATCAGGACTGCCAGGAAGTACTGAAGTACTCACCACAACGCATACCAGATTAGATATCGAAACGAGCAATTCTATGGTGTGATTTTTTTATTATTTTTTTTAAGTGGCTTTGAAAACCACGGTCCCAGGCTCCTTCATCTGACACTTCTCTTGTATTTAACTTCTGGTTCTTAAGGTTGGATCAGACTGGCCAGAGCTGGAATTGGGGGCTGCTGGTCTCCTTCCCTTCTCCAAACAATCAGTGGGGAATAAGCCTTACAAGCCAGCCTCTGTCCAAAAGAAAATGACACAAGCCCAACGAAAGCCTAGTCTGCATTAGAAAAGGTTTTGATGAAACAGTAACAGTCAAGAAGGGTGACTGAGAACTACAAGTTGTGCTACTCTTCTGGCACGTTCTCTGCTCACTTTTCTACCAGTGTGCTTTTTTTAATGCATGGGATGACAACTGGGGCCATTCAGTTTGCAATATGGAGCAGGAGAGATCACAAACATACTCTATATTTTTAAAGAAGTGGTAAATGACAGACTTCCCAATACAAGTGAGCAGTGCTTTCATTTCCAGAGCCAAGCTGCAGCGTAGGTTCACGCAAATGAGATCCAGAAGACCCAAAAGGCAAACCATAGTGGACTTGGAATTACCATGGGTAACACCGACTTCGTTGTCTACTGCCAGTGAATGACCTGGCTAGACAACAATTGTGAGTTACCACTGGCAGACAAATTATTCCAGCTATGACAGCTAAAGCCTACAAAAATTCATAAGTACTGTACAACAGAGTGTTTCCTTCTAGAGAACAGGGTATGTCTAAACCAGAAGGTGCTACAGCAGGACAGCCATGCACCAGTAGTGTTGGTCGTATAGACACTGACTACAGCCCTAAATAGTTTTTCCGTCACTGATGTAAATTCCCACCCCCTCATGAGGCAGTAGCTAGGCTGATGGTTTTCTAGTGGGGTTTGGGCGACTTAGCTACATTATAGTGATGGAAATTTTTCACAGCCCTGAACAGTGTAGCTCCCTCGACCCAGATTTCAGGTGTAGTCGGTTGGTATGAGGCCTAGTCATCAGCATTAGGTGAAAGATCACTAACTACATGGTAAGTAAATGACCCTTCCCATTGATACCATTTAATCTCATCTGGACCGCAGCAGTCTTCAGCTATTCCATAACTAAAGCATTTCTCCTCCTCCCACCACCACACCCACCCACCACAGAGAGTACGTCACCCAGAAGAGACAAAATACAGCAAATCATTTTCTCCCTAAACCCCCGTCCTCTGCCCCAGTCTCTGTATTTTGGGAAAGTCAGCGGATGCTCCAAAGAAAAGGGGCAAAGCTTTCAGACAATATGCAGTCTATCACAGGCAGTACATGCTTCAGTCTTGTCATGACAAACAGAACAAGTGGCGGGGGGGGGGGGGGGGTTGGGGGGGAAGGAGAGCAGAAGTCAATTAAGTTAGGATCAACTGGCAGAAAACGAGTTATAAAGCAGCTCATTACATATGGCTAGGTTTTGGAGACTGGTTTCTCTCTCTGGTTTTGGTGTTCTCAAATCACTAGAGCTTGTTTAACAGAGCAAGTGCCAGGATGCTGGGAAGATTTTTAAAGTGTTTCTAAAAAGCAATTTTCTGTGAGCTTATAGAATAGAGCTGCTGCCTCCAGCACGGACCCTCATAAAGGACGAGTAGCTTCGAAGAAGGTGTTTCCCTTGGCTCAGTAGGGAGATGGAGAGCTCTACAAGGCCTTGTGACTGGAACACTGAACAGGTCACTGGACAGCTCAGAACTGGGGCAGAATGCAGCATCTGTCAGACCACAAATACCAACTAGGATTAGAAAACCAAATGGCTAGGGGGGGAGGGATAGCTCAGTGGTTTGAGCATTGGCCTGCTAAGCCCAGGGTTGTGAGCTCAGTCCTTGAGGGGGCCACGTAGGGATCTGGGGCAAAATCTGTACTAGGTCTTGCTAGTGAAGGCAGGGGGCTGGACTCTATGACCTTTCTTAAATTTATTTCCTGTGAAACCTGCATTTTGGCTCCCCAAACAATTGGCTCTGTGGTCCTTGGAACAGTGCATTCTGCCACCAGAGGCACAAGTTTGAAAAGGAACAAACAGAATTTAATTTGAAGCATAAGTTAAGCATCCCAGACCTGCAGGAGCTGTTAAACAAGGCATAAAAGACCAGCCCAGGAAAAGTATAGAAGGTATGGAATGGGGAAAGGAACCTAAAGAGGATACCTTATGGTAAAATCAAAATGAAAGCTCTTTTTCCTTTTCAGAAAGCAACCAAAAGAAAAAATGAACACGTTATTATACTTATGATAGAAAGCAACACATTCCTTTAGATAGTGCTAACAGAGTCCTACCTGTATGTTACTTTAAGAAAGAATTCCCTCAAGTCACTGCCATCAGTGAGCACCATTTCTGAAGGAACCAGAGCTAGGAGATAATTTCCCATCACTCCATGCGATAAATTGCTTCTCTAACCTTTCTAATTTCCTATGTGGTACTTGTCTGAAAGCAGAAGTTGTTTGAACAGACCCATAAATACATTCTAGAAACTAACGACCTCACATTTTAGCCAGGAAGTAAAGATACCAGGGAGTGGAGGCCTGTGGCAATGGTTGAAAAGCCAAATAAAATTCTTCATTATTTCACTTCAAAGTAGCCCCTAACAGATCAAGCAATCTCTGCATGGCTTCAGGCACAGTGCAACAAGAGGACCTGAAAGGTGTGATGCCAAGCCTATCTTTAAAAAGGGAAAAGATGGAGTTAGGTAACTATGATCTATTACAGGCTCGCATTAACTGCGGGAATCTATCATAAAAGATAGCTTGATGGAATGTGGTGGACAGACATGGGTGTAAATAGAAACCAGTATGCTTTAAAGAACTCTGAATAGCTGATCTCAGATGGAATTATCCTCCGAGTAAAGTCAGACAGGCTGTTGACAAGGGAAACACGTGCGCTGTCTAGCTAGATGTCAGAATGTTTTCAACAAAGTACCACTTGCAAACTTGATTCTTAGATCAACCAATCTGGGCATGGCAATAAGTCAAAGTGGGTACATTGGTTAAATGGGCATGCTCATTATAAACAGGAACTAGAAATGGAGAAGTCAAGGGGAAACCAAACAAGAATACAACAGTTAAAGCATGCAGGAAAGACAAAGGCAGCAATATGAGAGCAAGTTAATGTTGTAGTAAAAAGATTTAGAATTTTTCCCTGCTATTTGTGGAGAGAATGCAGTTTCATTCATAAATCAGGAGTGAGACAATCAATCATGACGCTACAGTGGTTAAGCAACCAAATGGCTAAAGTGTTGTTAGGTTAATATTACAGAAAAAAGTTTGGGCAGGAAGTAAGGGGGACATTAAAATATAGCTAATAAGAAAAGCAGGTTGGAGTATTCAAATATTTACTAATCAGCAGGTTTAGAGATATCTAATTGTGGGGTCTATGGGAGTGAACTAAGGATTTCACTGAACCACTTCAGTTACTTCCAGAAAGAAATGGGGAGCAATTTAGCTTTTACTCCTATAAAAATTGAGTACAAAGGAACTACATCACTGAACCATTAAAGTCACAAGTTCTGCACCAATTTAGGAAGTATCATTAAACTCAGCTTTACCTCACCCACGTGGCGTATACACTATATTTCCAATTTTTGTCACTAATTGGAAAACTCCTATGCCACCACATTGCGCCTTACTCCCAAAGGTCCTCCATCATCACTGCCATATGTGGGCACAGCCGCTTCTGCCCCACTCCCCCTTTGCCCCTATCCTGTTTGCTGACTCCTGTACTTTCCTCCCAATCCACATCTCACAAGCTGCGTATCCATGCCAAGGCTGAAGTAAACCCTGGTGAGCTCTAGCCATCCTGAGTGGGACCCCTGTAATGCTGTAGCTGCCAAGGAGAGGAGCAGCTCCTTCCCCCAACTGTCAGATCGGAGCTGAGGCAGTATTCTCTACCCAGGATTTTGCACCAATTCTGAGGGAGACAGAGGCCAGGACCCCTCAGAGACACCTTGGTGGAGATCTAGACAGAGTTCATGCTCTGAGGTCCGAGAGCTCCCCCTCACAAAACATTCAGACACTGGCACTGTAAGCAAAGCCAAATATCTGAATTTCTTTGCATCTGGAGACCAAACCGGTGTATAGGTTATTCCCAGGCTTCTTTGCTTTTCAGATATATCAACTGCACTGAAGAAAGTAAGGCAAATTTCTGGTTGTTCTAGATTTGTCATCTGCTATCTAGCTGACAACACTTGGAGTGCCAGGTACTGTTCCCTGAAAGAGTTCTTGATTTGAATGTGCAACCCTTACAGGTTGTTTCTCATATAGTTTTGAGGTAGCCAGCTATGTCTGTGTGTAACAAGAGAATGAAATAGTATTTCCCCCATCCTCCGTGGAGTCCCTGATATTTTGGAAGCCATTACTGAAATAACATACCTTTTCTGTTTGTATGTCAACATTGCTTCTGCAATAGGCAACTGGTGTGCACAGTTTGCCCCGGCTATATACTGGGTTATTCTGGAGACAATATCTGGTGTTTCCTGAACTGCAATAGAATGAAAAAAAAGACAGGAGCAGAGTAAGGACTATTCTTCACTAATGGAAACTGCAAAATGTCACCAGCAATTTAAATCATGCAAGATCAACCAGAGCAAGAAAGAAAAAGAGGGGATGCTGTCAAGTCACTTGGTCAAGAATTGGGTAATAAAAAGAGGGACTCAAATTCAGAAAAAGACATTTCAAAACAAGGTGCCAAACAGAACAGACAGCAAGAAAGACTAAAGATCAATGCCATATGCTCCTACCCAAGAGTAGGAGAAGAGAGGAGAGGCACCGCTGCTTAGCAACATGAGAGTTTCTCTAATCCTCAGAGCTGAGTGCATTATTTCTGCTAAGGCAATGAACTCAGGAGAAGGAGAACAAGGGGTCACTTGCAATGTGGTGTAAGGCTCTAACCACAAGGAGACGCAGTATCTGCCTTCTGAAAAAAACCAAAATGCTGATTCCCCTCACAGAAGAACAGACGGCAAAACCAGTGTTTTGGCAGAGGTGGTCGTGGTTCTATGGTGAAGGCTGAATTGAGTTTTGCATTTAACACAGGAATTCGGCCTCTTATGTATGAAGAGTACCAAGTATTCTCCTCAAAACGTACAGCACCACTTTTTGAGCACAGAATGGGTTTTCTGAGAATTCACAAGCAAACCTATTAGTTTAAGCATTAAAAAATAATTTACGATGGGTCTTACAGAGTGCTAAATTTTTTGTTCTGAATGTTATTAATGGAAATAATGCAAAATTCATACTTCCCATATGTTAAAACTCACTGAAGTTGTGTGCATTGGCTACATTTGAAGAAGTCTTAACAATTCATGTTTATTTTTTGTTATTCTTCATAAACTTTCTTCCGAGAAGTTCACAAAACTGCCGTCTTCCAAAATGGCTGTCATCTCCTTATGTTCTCAATGGGACTGAGAACCATGAACTAGGATGCCCTCTTCTGGCTTGGCCATCACCAATCATGGTTTCCAGTGAAGATGATCTTCACTGAAGGCTTCACTCCCATTTGGTGGCCAATTCAAAAGACAGTATTTATCAACAGAGGGCACCTGTGGCCCAAATCCCATTGCAGGAAATGGCAAACATTTGAAAAAAAGGTAGTTCTTGAATTTCTCTGAGGAATATCATTCTTCAGCCATTGGAGAAACTTTCAGTTATGAAAAACAGCAAAAAAAACTTTATTCCTAAAAAAAATCTTCAGACATGGCCTATGCTTATAAAGCACTGAGTAGAATTTTCTGGAGAAAACGGATTTTGTTTAAATAAATTACAAGCCTTTGAAAATTCCACTCTACATGTAAAGCACAATTTTATGCAAAGTTCTCTCTGCCTCTGTCTGTGAAATGCACAGCTATGCAAAGGCATGCTGCATGTGCTTATCCATTACAAGATCACGTTTTCTTCTTCAACCTTGAAGTAACGCATGTGCCACTACACGTGTCTGTGCATGCCAGATAAATGGGGTTCATTATAAGGAAAAACATTGTAAGTTCTTACACAGACATAAAGAAAAAGTGTTACAGGTATATAGCTCACTTAAATTTGGAGGTACGCCAGTCTCACTAGCAACTTATCCAGTGCTGCTGGTTGAAGAGAAAAATCTGTGTGGCTTTGGACTATAATACATACGGTATGGAAGATATCAGTTGTAACTTTGTTGGTGTTGCAAGGAGAGTTTCTAAGCTTTATTTTTATCCAACAGCCACCAACTTGATAGAAAAAAGCTATTCTGAATTTATGTGCTTCCTCAGACAAATTTTTTTCTTAGACAAACTCTAGAACAATGATACAAACTAATCAAAACTGACTTTTCCCAATCCAAGAACTTCAGCATTTTCTCCCTAAAAGTTAACTCTTTGCAGCCTATGACCAACGACTTTTGTAGATGCCGAAACAAAACTGAATACTGGACAATTCAGAAAATAGAGTTCAAATAAAACATTTGGGAAAGTGCATTGGTATGGAATGAATGGTTTTTAAAAAGTCTGCCATGCAAAACTTTATATATGTAGCTTTATTTGCTGAAAACCTTACATGCTAAAGCAACTGCACTGATGCTGAACTGGTTCACCCATAAGCCAGTTCCATTCTTCTCCCTCAAGACTTAAAGAAGCTAAATAAGGAAAATGCCTACACTCTTAGTTCCCAGTACCTTAACAAGTTGCTCTGCTCACTGAAGTCTCTGGACAACCTGACTTCCTAATTAACTCTTATAGCCCTGCTGAGTTCCTAACTGAGAATACAGAAAAATGCCAGGTTAGAAATATCAATGATAAAATACTTTAGAGTTTAAAAATTAAATACATCAGTGATAAGCTGAAAGTTTGTAAGCTTGTGCTTGTCAGAGTCAAGGTTGTATGTGAAGTGCGTATGGTGAATTTTTACGTCAATGTTGTCATTAACATTGATAATTAATTGTAAGAGTAATAGAAAAGAAGAAGTTGCTTCCCTATAACTGGAAGTTCTTCTAGATGTGTGCTCCCTATTTGTGTTCCAAACACAAGTGCACATGCACACCATACACTAAGTTGTAAGATTTCTGTAGCAGTGTTGATCAACTCACATATGCATCACACATAGCCTCGTGGC
Source organism: Chelonoidis abingdonii (assembly GCF_003597395.2). Lineage (NCBI taxonomy): Eukaryota > Metazoa > Chordata > Testudines > Testudinidae > Chelonoidis > Chelonoidis abingdonii. The sequence continues at coordinate 67,061,773 of NC_133775.1, read as the reverse complement.
GCAAGCAAGGTTATATGAGGCTGCACGGGACGACACTCCCTGAGTCATCCTCTTATTGACAACCATAGCAGAGGGGATGGAGAGTGGGTATTGGAATACAAATAGTGACCACAAATCTCAAAGAACCTCCAGTTACAGGTAGATAACCTCCTCTTTTTCTTCTTTGAGTGATGGGCCCTATATGTATTCCAAGCAAGTGTGAGTAACAAGCAATGATCAGTCCGGAGGGGGGTGTGAGGATGCAAGAGGTATCGCAGTCTGAAGGACGGCGCAACCCACAGCCGTATCAGCCGCCACTCCCGGGTTATGGCATAGTGGATGGTGAAAGGTGTGCACAGAATGCCACATTGACACTCAAGTGGATGTCATGCCAGGATACATCCACCAGGGAGGCGGAAGCAGCCGCTTGCACCCACGTTGACTGTACCGTAATCCAGCCAGGCATTTTCAGATGCATGCTGAGACCCATTTCAAGATGTGCTGGGAGGAGAGGGCTTGGCCCCAGGATCTGTTCGCAATGGCAACAAAGAGGTGTGGAGATACTCCAGGATGGCAGGATGGCGATGGCATCAAGGGGCAGGTGATGGTGCTGAGCCCAGGAGGTGAAACTGTGTAGGACGCTCTGGTGGAGGCCTGCCTCCTTTGCATAAGGATGTGTCATACTGGTGTCAAACAGACTGTCTCTGCATGAACCCCATCCAAAAAAACAGGCTATGAGACGAAAGGGGCCAAGGTTGGGGTGACAGACACTGCCCCGGTCCTGGGTGAGGAGGTCTGGGAGCATGGATAGAGCCTTAGGAGATCCAGAAACCAAAACTGACTGGGCCAGAATGGGGCAATTAAAATAATCGTGACCTGAGGTCTTGTCAGATCCTAGGGGTTACAGTGGACAAGAAGCTGGATATGAGTCAACAGTGTGCCCTTGTTGACAAGAAGGCTAATGGCATTTTGGGCTGAATAAGTAGGAGCATTGCCAGTAGATCAAGGGACATGATCATTCCCCTTTATTCGGCATTGGTGAGGCCTCATCTGAAGTACTGTATCCAGTTTTGGGCCCCACACTACAAGAAGGATGTGGAAAAACTGGAAAGAGTCCAGCAGAGAAAAACCAAAATGATTAGGGGGCTGGAGCACATGATTTATGAGGAGAGGCTGAGGGAACTGGGATTGTTTAGTCTGCAGAAGAGAAGAATGAGGGGGGATTTGATAGCTGCTTTCAACTATCTGAAAGGAGGTTCAGAGAGGATGGATCTAGACTGTTCTCAGTGGTAGCAGATGACAGAACAAGGAGTAGTGGCCTCAAGTTGCAGTGGGGAGGTTTACGTTGGATATTAGGAAAAACTTTTTCACTAGGAGGATGGTGAAGCGCTGGAATGGGTTACGTAGGGAGATGGTGGAATCTCCTTCCTTAGAGATTTTTAAGGTCAGTCTTGACAAAGCCCTGGTTGGGATGATTTAGTTGGGGATTGGTCCTGCTTTGAGCAGGGGGTTGGACTAGATGACCTCCTGAGGTCCCTTCCAACCCTGATATTTTATGATTCTATGATCTTCTGTAGGACCTGGGGAAGGAGGGGAATGGGGGTGGAAGGCAGGAGTTTGCTGCAGCAAGGCAGGAGGAGAGCATTGTCTTGGGAACAAGAGTCCATGGCCCCCAGGGAATAGTAAAGGGGGAACTTCGCAGCAAGATGGGCTTCCCCGAGGCAATAAAGGCAAGGGTGGTGCTCATTGCTGACTGAGAATGAGCGAGGGCAAAGCACAGTTCTTGAACCCCAGAACATAGGGCATAATCCCCCAGAGAAATGGGGGGAGGGGGCAGAGACCAGGCCCCAAACGGGCAAGGGTGAGACAAACTACACTAACAGTAACAAACTGTAGAAGATAACAGAAAACTATATGAATTTGACCATGGAGCGGTAAGAAGAAACTACAGTGGTGTCATCCTGCACTGCCTCATATAACCACGTCTGCACCATGTGCGGGCCTACAGACACTGATACAGAAATCTCACTTGTGTTTGGAATACAAACAGTACTCCTGAGGACATTCTGCACCAAAACGTTAAAAATTCTGCACCAAAAAAGAAAAATTCTGCAAGTTTTGTTTGTCAATAAGTAAATGCAGAGGCTCTAGTATGGCAGTGGGGAGCACAGGCCACTGGCTTCCTGAAGGTGGGAGATCACCCTACAGCTCCATTCCCCCAGGGACACAGACTCAGTGGTGAGGCTGCACCCGACCCAGACAGCTCAAGGCCTGGGCCTGCCCCAGGAACACCCTAGGGCCCTGCTCCTCTGCACCAAATATGGGGCAGGCAGGATCCAAATGTGGAGAGGCTGAGTGTGGGGGAATCCAGGTGTGGGGTGAGAGGATTCTGTGTGGGACAATCTGAGTGCTGGCAGCTCAGTGGTGGGTCTAGATGTAGGAGGATCTGGTTGCAAAAAAGCCGCCGGGGACGGGGGTGTTCCAGGTGCAGGGGCAATGGGACTCTTAAAGGGGCTTTCAGGTGAAGGTGGTTGGGGCTCAGCAGAGAGGTCTATGTCTGGGGGTCTCAGTGGGGAGTTCGTGCTGAGGGAGTGGGGCTTGGTGGAGGTCTGGGTGCAGCTAGCTGGAGGTCAGTGGCATGGGGGTCTGAATGTGGAGGCTCATGGTGGTGCAGGAGGTAGGGCATCAGGATGGGGGTTTGAGTGCAGGGAGCTCCGTGGAGGGTGGTAGGCTGCAGGAGTAGGGATCCGGAGGCAGGGGCTGAGGTTCAGTGGGGTGGGGTTCAGGTATGGAGGGCTAGGGGGGTTCTGGATGTACCCCGTGAGACTTGGCAGGGGTGTCTGGGTATGGATGCACGAGGGTTGGGTGGATGGGGAAGCAGCTCACTGTACCGTGACCCCTCCCCCACAGCTGAGTAGTGATAGGGGCAGGAGGGAGGGGAGGATGCTGAGCTTTCTGCAGCTTGGAGAAGTTTCTGGGGGCGAGTCTGACACAGCCCCAGACATTCCTTGCAGAGGAAGAGGAAGTCCTATCTTTTCCTGCCTCCAGCCCAGCTGGGACTAGCAGCTGATCCCAGCTCAAGGTAGGAGCCACTAACTGGAGTGCCCTCAGCCCTGCAGTGATTTACCTCTCCGCCAGCTGCTCCCCATGCCTGAAATGATGTACCTGCTCTGCTAAGGAGTGGTGCATGACTGTTCTTGCAGTTTCCCTTTGCTTCCCTGTCAGAAAGTCTTTTCTCTGCCGGAAAGCAAAGAACTCTGTGGGGGACATGAATTCTGCCACGCGCTGTGGGGCAGAATTCCCTCAGGAGTAAAAAAGGGAACCATCATTTGAAACAGAAATGTAAGTTACCTTCACCCGTCATCTTTATATTGTAACAAAGTAACTAAATTCGAAAGTGATAACTCGGATTAGGGTTCGTGTGGACGGAAATCGACATTATTGGCCTCCTAGAGGTATCCCACAGTGCACCACTGACCGCTCTGGTCCGCAATCCGAACTCGGATGCGGAGTGCCGGTAAACAGGAAAAGCCCCGAGACCTTTAGAATGACATTTCCTGCTTTCACGTGTCCAGCTCTGATCAGCACGGGGCGATGCAGTTTCAAATGCAAAGTAGCTCCTGCATTGAACTTACGGAGATATAGATCTGATCGCTGTATGGTGAGACAAATCTGTTTATCAGAGCTCCGTTAAAGAACAGGAAATGCCAAGCATTTGAAAAATAAACTCCGGATACACAGCAGTGCGTGACAACCGTAACGGAGCCAGAGACTCAAACGGATGCTCATGGAGGAGGGAGGGGGTAATGAGGACTACACTATCACTCTCCACAGCAGTCTCTGAAAAACTATTTGCATTCTTGGCTGAGCGCCCAATGTCTGTAGCTTAATACACGGTGTCTTGCGGGTTCACGAACAGCTCGTCAGTCTCTTCCCCCCCAGCACGTGAAAGAGAAGTAAAATAAATAATTCCTTGAGTACTGTAAATGTCACCCTCTGTGTACTGAATGCTGCTGGCAGAGGAGTACGCGAGGTGTTGACACGGTCAGGATACCATTTGTGATCTCAGGGTCCATGATTGCTGTGCTATGGCGTTTGCTCAATGCACTCCGGGAAAAAAGGCGGCCAAAGGGTTGTCTGCTGCCTTCACAAGGGAGGGGTGAGGCTGTACCCAGCACCACCGGGCAATGATTTTCTGCCCCATCAGGCACTGTGCTCTCAACCCGGAAGTGGGAACTATGGGATAAACTGAGGAACAGCTACCCACAGTGCACCGCTCCTGAAATCGATGGTAGCTTTGGACCATGGACGCAAACAATCGATTTCGTGATCCCACTGTGGACGCGCTAAACCGATTTTATTAGATCTGTTTTGTAATATCGGTTTAAGCTAATTCGAAATAATCGTGCAGTGTAGACGTACCCTAAGATGCCACAGGACTCTGTCGCTTATTCTTCTGTAGTTTGTCAGAGTTATAACTTGAATATAACTACAATGAGAACTTTGGCTTGGAATGATAAAATTCTATCTTGATGACTTACAGAACTATTTGGCAAATGAATGTTATATACAAGAATAAAAATGATGATGAGACCCTAGAAGTGAGTGTCAGGTTGTAGAAAAATGATATGGTATTTTAGGAACAGTATGTGATTGTGTAATGAAAGGCTCTCTCACAATACACATACACAAAGGGACAGAATTCAGGTCGCCAATGCATGGATCTACACAGTGCGTGCATTCCGTTTGTCTAAATAACTTATGTAACCTGAATGAGAATGGCAGAGTATTGTTTATAGTCTACTCTGCTTCTGAGGGAAGAAACTGTTAAGCAAAGCAAAGTAGTAAAAAAAAAAAAAAAAAAATATGCATTATACATCTGGTCCCACATGATCTTGTTAGGAAAGCTCCCTAGTAAAGTGACCCATTCATATTTTCTGCTGGTTGAACTGCTTGAGAACAGAATGGGAAATAGTCGCTGATTTGACACTGGCTGGTTCTCATTCAGATTGGGTCAGCTACAAAGGGTGTCTTTCACTGGAACAGATGCTTTCAGCAGGCTTCAGAAATAGGATTATTCTCGCATGCAACGGATATTATCGACTTTGAGACAACATGAAAAAAGAAGAGCTCTGCGTAAGGCCGAAAGCTCGTCTGTCTCACCAACAGAAGTCAGTCCATTAAAAGATATTACCTCCCTCATCATGTGTCTCTAAAATTATTTAGATTAGTCAAAACTGCAGAGGATTTGAGGAACTCTTGAAAGACCTAAGAGCTATTAGGAGTAGTTAGCTAAAGTGATGAGGAAGACCCATGGACAAAAAAACAACCAACCAAGATCTGGGGAAAAATACAGAAATCCTGAGAAAGGCAGTGAATCTCTTGAAGCAGCAGTGGAAGACCACAAAGAATGACATTTAAAGACTGCAAAAAAGAGTCAGCATCTGAAAAAGCAATATGGAATTGGGGAGCTGTGGGAAGACAGTGAAATTCTCTAAGCTCTTAGATTTGTAGCTCTTGCATTTATTTGCAATTTTCTAACATTACTAACTCATTCAAGCTGTTTGCTCCATGCACCCCAAAAATTAAAACAGGCTCTTACCACTGGTCTGTGCTTCAAGTTTATTAAACAAATCTCTCCAGGCTAAGTCTTGGAAGAAGTTGTTGTACCTGTAATCTACAGAGCCTAGGTACTTCGCCACTGGATGAGAACCTAAGAGGAGAGAAAAATAAGCCAGTTGCTCCAAATGCTGAACGCACTGACAGTATTAGGCTTGGTCTACGCTAAACAGTTAGGTTGACCCAGCTATGTTGTGCAGGGGTCAGAAAAATCCACCTGAGCAAGGCTGGTAAGCCGATCAAAATCCCCATGTAAGTAGCACTCTGCCAGTGGAAGAATTCTTCCATTGACCCATCCAGGGAGGTGGATTACCTGTGCCAATGGGAGAACCCCTCCCGCCTGCATATATAGTGTCTGCTGTGCCGCTGGAGCATTTCAAGTGTAGAAAAGCCCTTAGTATAGAAAGAATTTAAGCTCAACACAAAATTATCTAGATGCTCCATTAGGATGTTTTCAATTGCAACAAAACAATTTAGGCCAAAGTTTTCAGACTTGTGTGTTTAAAGTTAGGATCCTAGACAAAAGTGGCCTGCTTTCAGGAGTGATGAGCATCTGCAGCTCGCACTGACTTCAACACAGAAGCACAGCCACACAGGTTTCTCCCCAGCTATGAATTTCTTGGCATTTTAGCTAATGATGCCCATCAGGCAGCTATTGTACAGAAATATTCATATTCTTCAGCTGAAGAGAAATAAATAACCATACAGTGGAGACGCAAATTAGATATCTAGAGCCAATCACAATGCAGACAGATCCCCACATGGGAGTTGTTCCCTCAATAACCAAGCTGTGGCGATGCAAGTCCCTCTGTTCCAATTGTGTAGTAAAATCCCTACTACTCAGGTCAAACATTCTTAGTACAGGAGCCAAACTGTTTCCCAGCATCAGAGACACTCCTTCAGTTTGACTCCCTTGAGCAGACCTAAACATTCTAAAGTGTAAACAAAAGCAAAAGTAAGAGACTGAAGAAAACAAGGACTGAGAAACTGCTGAGGAGAAAGACACTTGTAAAATAGTGAGACCACATGCATCTGACGAAGTGGGTATTCACCCACGAAAGCTCATGCTCCAATACGTCTGTTAGTCTATAACGTGCCACAGGACTCTTTGTAGCTCTTCTGTTGTGGCTCAACTCCTACTCCCGCTTTAGTCAAAGGGAATTTTGCAAATTACTTTAACAGCAGCATGTGCATCAGATCCTTCCTTCCACTCTGCAGGTCACCAGGGCTCTTGCCCTCAAAACAGCTGTAATATGGTCTGTGTTTGAATTCAGAGAAGACACCCTCTTCTCTAAATTCTGTTCTAACTCATATCACATCTGTTCCAAAACAAGGAGGGTGCAATTTAATTCAACCCAGAAAAATCTCAGGTTTTTTACCCGGGGGGGGAGCGGGGGGCCAGAGAGGTGGAAGGCAATGAAAAAAAATTCAAGGTTTTATTAATGAGACGTGAAATGTAAACAGAGTTGGCAAAGAAAAGCTTGCAGTTCTACCAGAGTGTCCACCCACATACTTGCTAAATGTGTCCCAAGACAATTAACTAGTTAGCCTACTGCTCTAATCAGTCATTAAATACACACTTTTATCAGCGTATTTGCTTTTTCAGCTTTACTGAAAAGCTTTACAAAGCTTTACAACATTCAGATTTGCATGGTCAGAGAAAGGGTTGACTGACACAGAGCTGGCTGAGGAGGTGGTCAAGGCATTTAAAAACTACATTCTGGAGTTAACAATTCTGACTCCTGAGGTGTCGGAAATCTTCTACCATTTTGAGATGGGCTTTCACAGCTTCCTCCAACACCAGATTAGTGACCGAAATCTGGATACTCAATTTTTAACGCTAGAGGCAGCCAGAACTCAGGATTATGCCTTCCATCAGCCGCATTCTAGCCTATACTGTTCTGTACTCAATATTTTCTGTATTTGCAATTAGTCGTGTTGGCCAAGTAATGGAAAGGTTCCATAACTTCTCCAAATCTCTCGATTTTATCCTTGTGTGCTTCCAATTCTTTAAATAGCTACCCACATTTCCACTGGGACTGTAACATTTGTGTCACGAGCCTATAATCTGCCAAAGTTCCCCGAAATTCACCTCCAATTGTAATGCCACTCTGTAGTATCCCTTGTGTAAAAAGCATACCATGTTTCCAGTCAAAATCCAACTTGTACCAGTGCAAGTTTCAACACATCTATATTGTTGAATGCAAACAGAAGAACTTTCCTAGTTAACTGCTTTTCTTTGGAAGCTGGGACATTAAATCTTTTCTGGACAACCAAACAGAAGGCTGCCGGTGGCTGCAAAATAATTTCTCAACATGTCAAGCACAATAAACTTTAGGACTATGCTACATGTTACTTCTTTCTCAATGAATTTTAAATAGTGTTTTGAATACCCTTACACCAGGAATTAGGGGCAGAGGATGAATTCCTTTGAGTTTGTAAAGCAAACAGCACAAGATGGATGTTATGGAAACCAGTAATAAAAATGAATGCTTTGAGATGTTCTCTCCTTTGTTATTCTGAAAAAATGATGAAGGTCTTCTTGTCATACTTTTCTCTGCATTCCTGGAGGGTATCTTCAGTCATTTGGACACAATATGGTCTTTTCAGTCCTAGAATCAATGGCATTATGCAGGAAAGTATTTTTCCTATGTGGACATTCACAGCCACAATAGGACAATTTCTAACCTTCAACCAACCATCTTGCATTAATATCAATGTAATTTTTTTTCCCTCTTCTTTTTTCTTTCATTTTTTTTTACATGCAGCATCTAGCAGTGAATCTGTGAGCATAAGTCTCTTTGAAGGAGACTATTCACTACAAAATGATTCCATTATTTATTTCAGTTGTTCATTCTGCTCTACATCAAAAACAATGTTACCAGCATAAAAAAGGTTGTAACTTTCTATGAGGGTCAAGTCTTTGTCTTTCAGTTGTTTTCATGGCACAACCAATGCTTGATCTTCAGCATTTTTTGGCTCCTGAATGAAGTTGATGCTGAAGAGCTGATGGAAAGTTGGGAACTGGTGCTTAAACAGAGTTGGTTGGGTGTTTTTCAATTAAATGTCTGTTGTTGGAAAACACTGCTCCATCAAAATAAACTGTTCACAGGAGAAGGTCTGTATCAACAGATTTCCCATATCAAAAACATTTTGAAGTTCTCAGAACATCCCATTTCATCATTTTCAAACCTCAAATGTTCCCAGACTTTTCCACTTTAGAACTGGAAGTTAATTTATAGTAAACAAATTAAAAAGAAGTTGAAATAAAAAAACAAGCTGTTTTGGCCAATTCAATAATTTATTTTCCCCCTCTAGTTCATGAAAATATGAAATAGACATTTTGGCCCAATTCAGGCTGGGATTTTTTTTTAAATCTCAAAAAACTGTATGGGACCAGAAAACTATTTCCTACCCAGCTCTACTTAAATCAGAAATTCTCAGCCTCTCTCTTTCTGAGCCTGCCCCCGCCCCCCAACATGCTATAAAAACTCCAAAGCCCATTTGTGCCACAATAACTGGTTTTCTGCACATAAAAAAGCCAGGGCCAGTGTTAGGGGCAACAAGCAGGGCAATTGCCTGGGGCCTCATGCCACAGGGCTCCCCGTAAAGCTACATTGCTCAGGCTTTGTCTTCAGCCCTGGGTGGCAGGGTTCAGGGCCCTGAGCTTCAGACCCATATGGCAGGGTTTTCGCTTTCTGCCCTGGGCTCCAGTGAGTCCAACGCTGGCCTTTCTTGGCTGACCCCCAGAAACCTGCTCAAGGCCCCCCAGGGGCCCTGGACTCCTGGTTGAGAACCACTGACTTAAATCATCACCACAGCCCTGCACCCGAACTCCTCATTTCTGGCCCCACCCCAGAGCCTGCACTCCCAACCAGAGCCCTCACGCCCTCCCACATCCCAACCCCAATTCATGGCTCGACATACAATTTCTATTCCCGGATGTGGCCCTCGGGCGAAATAGTTTGCCCACCGCTGCTCTAGCGGGATCAGGCTCTTCTGCATTTATACACAAAAGTTTCAATCAATGGCACATTTGATCCCGACGAAAGATTTCTCTGTCCATAGAGATGAACACTAACTGTTCTATCTTGCTACTTTAACTCTTGACTGTGGCTAGATTTTCCTTGACAAGTAATATTTGATTTCATTACTTCAGTATATTCCATCACTTGACTTCTACCACCTCCTTTAGAATGCGAGTCAGGTAAATTGATACATTGATGTATGGTAGTCACTGACCACTTGTTTATAGCACAGATCAGTAGCTTTCACATTCACTGCGCTTGAAATGGAAACAACCACTTATTGAATTCAAAATTAAGATTGAAAAAAATCTCACTAGTCACTTTTATATAGAGCTATGTTATCAGGTGCCCTGCATGTTTCCCAGAAGCTCCTAAATTCTTGCAAACCCAGCTCATAACTCCATCCTTGCTTATCCATTCAATGACATTTGATTCAAACCACTAGCCAAGCCCCTCTCTACAATCAGTCCACCCATTTCTCTTCTCCAGGCTTCTAGACAGTTCTAGAACATGTGTAATTGTTTCCCAATGAACATAACAAGAACTTTGATCTTCTCATCACTAACATTTTTGAAGTTTTTCATTCATAGTCTGACAGTTTAGACACTAGAAAAATTAGGCTGACTTCAAATGTGTTGTGATCACATCAGCCAGAATGACCTAGGAGTTGAAAGAATGAAGAGAAACTCTCCTGAAAACTGAAGTTACACTGAGCTAATTTTTTCCTGAACTCAACTACATATGGGATTTTGCAGAAGAGCCTGGTGAGCAGTGGGGATGGAAGAGGAGGGATGGGGGAAGTCGTTAACATAGACAAGAAGGAGGGAGATAGGAAAGTAGAAGGAACGGCCAAAAAATTCCCCCCCCCCCGCCCCGGTTACCATTCTGCAATTTCAGAGACCATTTAGTTTTTTTGTAGTTTCCTTCTCTTCCATTTAAAATGTGTAACGATAATTTAAAGGTGCTTCCTCTTAACTGAGTATTAACCATACTCTGAGTTCAACAGCCTCTCAGTTACTTTCTATGAACATCTTGAGCTGCAGTCTCAGAAATAAGAGTCCAGAATACAGTCATTAGTTCAAACACTACTTGCACCATAGTAAATCATAGCAATAGCAAAACATTCACAAAAGTTCATTATACACTTAAGTTAAAAGTACACTGCAAGAGGATTAATATTGTAACATAGCTCTGTCTTGAGAGAGCTCATTTCAATCCGCTGCATTTAATATGAATGATTAATGGCTGCTTCCCAACAATAGTTTAGGATTCAGCATCAGGCACGTAAAGATGAAATTCACTAATGTGACAGGATCGTAACAAATATTAAATAGGATAGCAATGAAATATTTGTCTCATTTAATGGCCAGCAAGAATGTGGCCTTTGGAATGCATCCTAACCAAGATTTCCCTGAAGGCAATTCATGAGAGAACGCATTTGATTTAAGCCATTAATCTTTCTGTGAAGAAAATACTGACATTTACCTAGTGGGATGATCAAAAATCTCATGTAGCTGAGCCAGTCCGGGGTTTTGTGAGACAGCTGTTCTACAAAGAGCCTCAACACAGCACTGAGGTAATTCTGGGCTCCAGCCACTGCAATTTTAATGGGGTTTGGAGGCTGAGAATTGCAGTTACAGCTAGACAAAAAAAGAGGGAACATATTTATCATTTGCCTTCTAAACAACTGTTTTAAAGTCAGTCAGGAAGACTGCTTGATATAGACAATCTAGTCAATGGCTGCCTCACAGGAATGAGTTATTCCAGCATGTAGGACAATCATACACTGAGCAGCATCTTAAAACATATTAATGAAATGTAGCATTTCCAGAAACATGGACGTTCAATTGTTCTCCCTACTGTCTCTCTATCCCCCGACTCTTTCCAAGCTATGAAAACCTGTACTTGGGTCTTCCATGTAGGATTCAATTATAATTAGTCGTGTTGGGAAAAATGACCATAAGGTACCCCCTGGCATGTACTGCTGACTTTAGTTACTTTGGGGGTGTCTGCACTAAAATAAAACATCTGCGCCTGGCCCACGTCAGCTGACAGGCTCGTGGTGCTCACGGCTGCAGAACTGCAATGGAGACATTTGGGCTCAGGTTGGAACCTGGGCTCTGGGACTCCACTGTCCAGCCCAAGCCCAAATGTCTACACTGCAAAAAGCCCCACTGCCAGAGCAAGCTGACATGGCACAGCCGCAGGTGTTTTCTTGCAGCGTAGACATACCTTTACTCTCACATTTTTACAAAACTATTTTTAAAAATCTTCCCATCAGTCTCCTTCCCAAGACTTCTAAAGATTTCCTCACTGGGTATTAAGCCTAGAACCAGAGACTTGCTATATGCAACAAATTTCACTGAGAATGATGTAAAATTGACTGTATGCAGAGAATTACCCACAAATATTCGATCTTATCCCTGCACTCACATTGCTGAAGGGTAACAACTTCCCTCACTGTGCTAGAGTACTAGTGGCCGAAGTCTCAGGCTGAAGCTAATCATCCGTGGCATAAAGAGTTCACTTGTTATACTATGGCTGTACAGGAGGCAAAGAAATCGTTCTTTGCTTCCATTATCACATCCACAGGATCCCAGACACACTTATGTAGAGTTGTGGATAGCTTTGTTAATCTGAGCTGTCTGTGTAGTGACTGGTCTGATGTTCCTCTCAGAACCAGATTAAGTCACAGGTACTACAAAATTGCGCCTATGGCCTCAGCTTCTGAGGTCTGAGATTAAATATGACCGTGTAGATCAGAGGTGGGCAAACTACGGCCCGTGGGACCATCCTGCCTGGCCCTTGAGCTCCTGGCCGAGGAGGCTAGCCCCTGGCCCCTCCCTTGCAGCCTCAGCTCACTGCCCTGCTGGCACAAGGCGCTGGGTGGCGCGACGGCGAGCTCCTGCTAGTCGGCATGGTTGATTCTGGCCAGTAAGAGGCAGCGAGTGGGGCAGAGAGGTGGGGTTGGATAGGTATGGGAGTCCTGGGGGTGCCTGTCAGGGGGCAAGGGTGTGGACAGGGGTCGGGGCAGTTAGGGGACAGGGAACGGGGGGTTGGATAGGGGGTGGGGTCCTGGAGGGTTGGTTAGGGGAGAGGGTGGTCAGGGGACAAGGAGTAGGGGGGGGTTGGATGGGTCAGGGGTTCTGAGGGGGACAGTCAGGGGGCGGATAGAGGGTGGGGGCCAGGCTGTTTGGGGAGGCACAGCCTCCCTCCATCCTCATCGTTGGAACCCCGATGTGCTCTCGGGCAAAAAGTTTGCCCACTCCTGGTGTAGATCTGTTGCTACCACTGTATATAATCAACAAATTTTGTCCAATTATGTCAAGTAAGAGGTCTATGAAAGGTTACGATTATGCTATTTGGTATGCATGTATCATTTTTGTATTTGAAGTTATGAGCATTGGCTTACACTGTATTTCAAATATATTTGCTCTTAGGGTAATTTCCACAAGGTATTTAGCCTGCACACACTTGAGGGAACTATTCAAATTAGTGGCTCATCAGGGAACACTTAACTTACAATGAACCATTGGAGACGCCAGACTACCTTAATGAATGGACTTTCCTGTGTATGTTCCATCTGGAATATAGTAATGGCTTCTGCTGTGAGTAAGGGCACATCTTCATGGGAATGTTAAAGCCCTGCCATGACAACATTAACGTGACTTGTGTAATCGCAGCAAAGTGCTGGGACAGAGCTCTCCAGCGCTCTAAAAAAAAACCACCTTCATGAGAGGAATAGCCCCAGCGTGGTAAACTGGCACATAGTGCTGAAACTTGCAGTGCTCGCCACACGAGGGGGGGGGGGGGGTGTTTTTTCACACCCCTGAACGAGAAAGTTGCAGCGTTGTAAAGTGCCAGTGTAGACAAGCCCTAAGCTAAATCATGCATGGACATGTGACTTGCCCATGTGACTCCAAACACTATTTTGTTCACTGCGATTTTCCACTAGCTGTACTGAGGGCTTTGTTTGAAACAATGGATTTCCCTCCACATGGCAGAAGCTATAAAAGGCCCTGGAAACATCTCCATTTTGCTTCTTTCCTGCTGAAACCTCTGGACTATGAACTTATACTACTGGAAGAATTCTAACCAAGGAATTGAGGACCTTCCAATGATTTGGAAGCAACCAGAGACTCGACTTAAGCCAGGAGTTTATTCCCTCACTGCTACAAGCCTGAACCAAGAACTTTGCATTTATTATATGTATTTGATTCCTTTAACCAATTTTAACTCTCGTCTTTCTTCCTTTTTATACATAAACCTTTAGATTTTAGATACTAAAATCTAAAGATTTTTTAGATACTAAAATTGGCAACAGTGTTATTATTGAGTAAGATCTGAGTTGTATATTGACCTGGGTGTAGGGCTGGTCCTTTCGGATTAGAAGAACCTTTTTTTGATGAAACTGGTTTAAAAAAACACTCATCTTTAAGTCTAGTGTCTGAGCGTTGAATCCAGGACTGGAATACCTGAGGAAACTGCTTTTTTGACTCCTTGTTAGCGATGTGGTGAAACAAGTTTACTTTTGTTGCTGGTTTGGTATATCTTATAGGAGAATAACCACCAGTTTTGGGGGGTGTGCGCCCTATTTCTCAGCAGTTAGTCCTGAATTTGGTATTTTCAGTTGTGACCAACGAAGGCATGGTTACACTCCCTTAGAACAATGAGTTTCCAGCTCTCGTGGTTAACGTTTGAAAATAAGAACAGTGTGGTGCTTGAGTCTGCAGGAAGCCCGAAACAATAGCTCTGGGAGGCGTGAACTGTCCTGTTAATCTCAATGAAGATGTTAACTCCCAGGCCACTGCTCTGGTGGGTCCTCCCAGCACTACTCCAGCAGAGATATGCCCAGGCTGCTACTGAGTACTAAAGGAGACACCCCCTGTACTGCTACCAGCTCCTCTCTGGGGAACAAGTACCCCTTGCTGCCACATCCGTGGAAACATGTGTTGCTGCCCCTACCTCCCTGGGAGGGGCCCCTCCATTCCAAATGGGGGAAGAAGCCATCCCTCGACCTTAAACTGGCTCATTCCCGTTTGAGAGCCAATCTTCCATTTCTGAGCAAGGTGGCAGAAGAAAGTGTGGTGAGACAGCTCCCACTAAGTAAGTGCTTTGGATCTCCTGGATCCTTGTCAGTCAGGACAGATACCTGGGTTTGACACTGAACCAATTGCGGGGGTTTGAAGATAAAGCTCAGGTGTAAGTTGTGACCTACAAAACCCAAACAGCCTGGGTCCTAGCTATCTGTTCCCCTTCCCATCAGAACACCACAGCTGGGGGTCAGTGGAAATACTTCTACCTCAGTATAAGATTTCTGGCAATGTATAATTCCCGCAGTCCCCTAGGCTCTGGGAATTGCTTCCCCTTCTTGATCCAAAATAGCCTGTTTCTTTTCACCTTTAGGGCATGCTGCAAAAACCATCAGATTGCTAGGGCATTAGGGAATGGATGAGATTGAGGTGGTGGGGTGTATTTCTTGACTACATCATTTACAAGAGGGAAAACTCATTTCACTTCTGTGGTGTGTAGCTCTCTAGTCTGCCCTGTGAACATATGGTTATTTTACATCATTAGATTGTCTGGAGCTGGGGAATAGATATTTTACTGTACTTAAATTTAAATAATTTAACACTAAATAAAATGTGAACTTACTATCTCTGTATCCTGGAGACAATTGTACTGAAAGCCGCCTGCACATCAGCAGAAGAGCATGTACAGACCACAGGGAGGGTATGTTTTTGCAAGACATCTGAGAGAAACTGGGAAGACAACAAAACGTGTTACAAAGCTCCACCAAAAGGACTTGATTTTATCCAAACTTTTCGTCAGAAACACACATACAGGTAAATTTGCCCTGCTGGGGTATTTTCAGACATAGGTGTTTCCAGCTCCTGGAATTACTGGCTGCACTCCATGCTACAGTTTTCTACGACATCTCTTCCAGAAGTAAAAGCTTAAAGAGGACTCCTTCTAAGGTATGTCCACACTGCAATCAGAAGCATGACTGTAGCTGGGGTAGATATACCCACAGTTGCTTTAATCTAGTTAGCATGGCTAAAAATTGCAGTGAAGATGCCATGGCAGAGACCCAGTGTGCTAGCAACACAAGTGTGTACCCAGGTTCCAGGCTGGGACATACTGCAAGGGTCTGCGCCACCAAGTCTTCACTGCTATTTTTGGCCATGCTAGCGAGATTAAAGCTAGTCTGTCAGAGCTGCAATCACACCTTTGAATGCAGCATAGGCATACCCTGAGAGTTACATGTGTGTCTTATTGGCTGGCATGGTGACAACTCTCCCAGGATGTACCACTTCTGGTACCAAGGTGTCACACACATCGCACCAGATGCTTCTGGAGAGCAGAATCATGGTGGGATTCCAGCAAGTGGAACCCCAGGGCAGATGGCTCACTACCGACTCCTTCCCCTCCCCTCCCTTTTATTTTTTAAACAGTTCACTCCAGGGTTTCCTGCAGAGAACACAAGCTGATTTGTTTTTCTTGCTACAGAAGTATAGCCAGAGTAGCCTCTCTCCCCTGTTCCCCACAAAGGCTGCTATTTATTAAAACAAGAGCTGCTACAGACTAAACCACTGCAATTACCATTCCAGAAACAATCTAAAAGGGATGAGGAGTAGGCAAGTGGGACATCCCCCCTTCTCACATCGTAAAACCCAAGGAAACCAGCTACGGGACTCTTCTGACCCATAATCTGATGCCCACACACCACATTTTCCTTGACAGAAACAGACTCCACCTCCAGCAGAACTATCTGTTGCTTCCAACTCCTAAGGAAACACTACAGTTAGGGTCGCCCCTCCATTCCGCCATGCAAAGCCTTAATTACAACCTCGAGTTTCCCTCACTTAGCCTGGGCACACATCAGCTCCACTGGCTAATGCTGAGACTTTCTTCACCCCACTCTCCATCTGCCCCCCAGGCCTCATGCCTGGAGGAAGTGGATGGGGTGGGCCCATCTGATCCACACAAAGTGCGGAGCACCACAGGGGAAGTCCTGTGGCCAACACCACTACTCCACTCACCTGCTGCCAAGCTGCTTTTAGATTCCCTTAAACCTGATCCTGCAGAAAGCAGGAGTGGTCTAAAAATATCACAGATCAACAATTTCACCTCAGTAAGGCTAGCAAACCCATGATCCTCGTACCATCATTCTCCATACTGGACCATTCTAAGTGTTATAGAGCAAGTCTATGAATTATAATATCAGGCACTTCCCACACTTTTTTCTGTTTTGTTTTGTTTTTTAAACATGCCTAGTTTGGTGGGAAAGGAGTGCAACTTGATCTGAAAAAGGCAAACAAGCCTTATCTCCCTGATGAAAAAATAAAGCACTAGCACCACAATAACAGCGCAATGGTGGTGTTTACATATTCCACTTTTGAGATATTAAGGTGCAAGGTACAATTAGCAAATGAACGTGCATGCAAGGAGTGGGTGATACTTTAAGGTTCCCACAGGAATGTTATTTTTTGCACTGTTACCTGTGCACAAAATTCTTAGCCCTAGCACTGAATTAGTTAATCCTTCCCTGCATTTACTTCACTTTTAAGACGACATCAAATATCTGAATGCCCCACTTGTTCTTTCCTTGCCCTGCTCCTCACTTCTACTGGGCATACTCCCTGCCTCTCTCAGCACTGCCCTCCTATGCTAGTTCTGTAGCATCCAAAGATTTGGTCCTTTGCTGCTCCACTCCATTACAGAGCCAGGAGAGTTCCTGTGCATATGTACTCCTGGGCATCCCCTTCCTCCCACCCCTGGTCCAAGTACCCCATCTCAATGCATTTTCTGACGTTCTTCTTTCAAGTGTAACGGAGAGAAAAACTGTTCAGCCATTTCCAACAAGCAAGGAAAAGATCTATCTGGTTAACCCAGGAGAATGCCACCTTAAGTGTGTGTGTGGGGGGGGGGGTGTTGAGGAAAGGCTCATGTTAAGAACCGCCTTGAAGTGTAATAATTCTCTGTGAAAATAAGATCCCTAGGCCCATGAGTCACCTGCTGCCACAACTCCCAAATGCTATTAGACCCATTTACTAGAGAGCAAAACATGAATGTTAGAGGTTGCTTCGCTCTTCCTTTTATGTAAGCTAAAAATCCTATCCTCCCTGCCCTTTAGAGAGAGCAACAGGAATTGCCTGCAGGGAAACCTAGTGCTCAGCATCCGTTCTCCTGCACTTACCTGGCCCTGCCAGTCCGAAGTATTGACAAGAATAATATTTTCTGGTAGCTGGTCATCAGAAATCAGGATGTGATTCAACTGATCGTATACAGTTTTCCTTGGAATCTGTGAATACAACCCCCCCCAACAGATAATGGAACAGTGGGACAAACTGGCCACAGATCTGAACCAGCAGCATTATTTTTGTGAAGCTCTCTGAGATGCCCTGTATGAAAAGATACAAATAAGACTATGTTCTATTTCACCACTCCCAAGAGCCCTGTATTTTACAGAAGCTGGGAGCTCAACCACATGAGGCGGCACAGACCCAGTAACGTTTCCAAAGCACATATTCCATAAACTACTGAAGTAGCTGGGACTTGTTTTGTCAGTGATTCTGTGATGATAAAAGGAGACACAACAATAAAATCGCTTGATATTAACCAATATCAACTACAGTGAGTGCTGGAGGGCTCGATTTTCAAAATAATGGGCAGCAATTTTTTTTTTTCTGGGTCCAATATTACCAAATTCTGTGGCTCATGAAAGTCCCAGGATGTGGAATAGGGACTTTGCTAGAAACACTTTGGGTACGTCTACATTGCAAAACAACTTGCGGCGGCAAATCTCAGAACCCCGGTCAACTGGCTCTGGCTTGCAGGGTTTGCACAATGGGGCTAAAAACAGTAGTGCGGCCATTCCCACTTGAGCTCAAGCCTGGGCTCTGGAACGCAGTGAAGGGGGTGAAGTCTCCGAGCCCAGGCTCCAGCCCAAGAGGAAATGTCTACACTGCTCTTTTTAGCCCTTTAACGGGAGACTGGGTCAGTGACCCATATTCTGAGGACTTGCTGGGGCTTTTTTGTTTTCCCCCTTGCGCTATGGACACTGGATCACCTTAGGGAGCCCCTCTGTTTCAGACTAGGCATTTCCTGGGGGTAGTCTTAAGGGTTCACCTTTTCTTTCTTTTTTGCTGTCATTTGCCTGACAGTCTTTTTCAGTCTTATCCTAGTTGATATAAAGCAACACACTAATCAAAAGCACCGAGAATAGACAGAAAATGGGACATCAGCTGAGAAAAAAAACTCAAGCCATCATGTAGTGGTGGAGCCATGCATAAGGAAAGTTACATCCCTGGCCTTCAGAGAGGAGAGGGCAGGTGGAATAGGAGCCTCAGGGGATGTTTTGGGGAAGGATGCACAGCGGAAGGTTGTGAAGGAGGTGGAGCTCATCTCACCTGCAGGTGGTGCCTGGTGTCTGGAGAGCGCTCATTGTCCAGACTGTTTGCCCTCTCATTCTGTGGCCTTGCTGGCTGCCTTTCCTTCAGTGAAGTGCTTCTGCCACGGCGACCAGTTTGCTTCCCTTCTGGCCTGCTAAATTGTAACCATTCACTCAGGGCCACAGAGAAGCTGTTTGCCAGAAAGGTTATCCTGAGCTGCAGCAAAGGGATTCTGCATAGTGTGCTCAGGTTAGAGACCCGCCAACAGCCCGAGGCCTCCTGTCCCTCCATAGCTCTCACTTATCAACCTGCCCCCCAGAGGAATGCCTAGCACTTTACTTGAGAGACTAATCAGAAACTCACTGAAAGTAGCCCTGAAATCCAAGCTACTCTAACCCCAGTGACTTTGCCCTGTTGGACAAACAAGGCAGCTAGATCACTTCAATTTTTTTAATAAATCATTTATATATAAACTTTGTCTGGTCTGTGAGGTTAGTATTGGTGAAAGTCTTTGGATTCAAGTATCAGAGGGGTAGCCGTGTTTGCTGCTTTTACAGATCCAGACTAAGAGTCCTGTGGCACCTTATAGGCTAACAGACATTTTGGAGCATGAGCTTTTGTGGGATGCATCCGACAAGTGGGTATTCACCCACGAAAGCTCATGCTCCAAAACGCCTGTTAGTCTATAAGGTGCCACAGGACTCTTTGCAGTCTTTGGATTAGCAGCCCTGGGGCCTAAGGTCCCGGCCATTACAGTACAGGAAGCAGCAATAGAAACATTCTCCCCTTTGCCCTGCCAACACACATCACCCACCACGGAGGACCCATCACCTCTAGTGGGGAGAGATCAGATTCTCCACGGCTTATTCAGTTGTTGGCCTCTTCTCTAAGAATGCCTACAAGGGTGCCAACTACTGCCTATCAGTTTTAATTTATCAAGGGGATTTTTCAAACTGACCTGCAAAATTAACCACATTCCATCATCACATAATATTAATTAAAGGGCCATGTCCTCCCCAAGAAATTGTCCCATGAAGCAAATGACATCTATCTGCTAGGAACTGGAGTGAGATCCAGCACCTTACTACCCATAGACCAAACGGCTGTCACCACTACAAGCCAATAGGAACTGGTAAGTGACTGTGTCTACCTCCAAGAGCAATTCATAAGGAACATCTGATCTTTCAGCTTGATGGTCACGTTGTCAGAAGAGACTAATGATTTTGGCTGTCCTCCTTGACCTCCACTCTCAAAAGGGACCTGATTTTCAGAACATGATTCAGTTCAATATTGCACACAACCTGTAGTCCCTCCACTCCGTCCATCCCAGGCATCCTGCAGGATGGAGTCAGTCCCTGAGAACTTCCAGATTCTACCCCATCTACACCCACCTTGACATGCCCTCGAAGAGCCAAGTCCCAGCCAGCTACCATCGTAGCTGAGGAAGCATGGAAGAGAGATCATCAACACCAATTCTGCAGACATAGCCTCTGCTGAGGAAATGAGATCCTTGTTCCAGGGGCTGAACACTGCTCTACCTCACAGGACTGAGGAGGCACTCAGCTCCTACGTAGTGGAAGTCAGATGAGTGCCAAAGACAGCTGACTACCCTTGCTGCATAAACTGAAGTGGTGCACTATATAAAAGATGAAGCGCTTCCATACTGTCTTAGCCAGTTCCTATAGCAGATGCGATGCCTGCTGCTACTGCTGCTTAGGGTGTTACCTGGTGGAAGGAATAATGAGAGATTCTGTCTTGGTGATTTTTCCACTTGGTGGGAGCTTCTCAATGAACACATCCAGTGTGCAGAGTTCTGCTTCCTGGGAGTCTTGCTGGCTAGGCTCCTACAAACACAATAGTGATGTGAAAAGTCATAGAAATCCTCTGCTCTCCCTCGCTTTAGCAGATATACCAACCACATTCTGCCCACATTAGCTACTCACAACAAAAGCTTTTGTGGTGTCATAAGATCGCCAGGAACGGACATAAGCTGAACCCCCCAGCCAGACCACCTTAAGGAGTTAGCTAGAGACTGATCTGCATCCCTTTGGGCTTTGCCATGATGATATATACAAAGCCCACCCAGTGTATGACAGACAGCGAATACAAACTACTGGATGAATGTTACCAAATGAGTTTTTAAACTTACGTAAGACACAGTGTCGGAGATACTGTCACCTGGATGTTTGCTTCCAAGGCTCTTCGTCTTTTCAGGCACTTCTACCTGTTTGGCAAGAGAAAGCAGTCAAAGCATGGCACATTAGTGCAGTGGTTCTCAACCAGGGGCCGTGAGCAGGTTTCAGGGGGTCTGCTAAGCAGGGCTGAAGCCCAAGCAACTTAGCTCTGTGGGGCTCCAGGCAACTGCCCTGCTTTCTATCCCCTAACACCGGCCCTTGCTCTTCTATGCAGAACACCAGTTGTTGTGGCACAGGTGGGCTGTGGAGTTTTTGCCCTCGTTAATTCATTTGGGATTTTGTAGGAGGGCCTCAGAAAGAAAAGGCTGAGAACTCCTGTACTAGAGCACACAATGCCCCATAGAGATGTGCACTTTATACCTCACTGTTTCCAAGCCAGATTTCACAATGGAGGGCTGCTGGGCAGTAGTCACAGGAGGTTTAGGTGGTCACTACCTTGCCATTCCCAAGCTAACATACGCAGAACCTGAACTGCCCTCAGGTCTTCAATTTAAACAATGAAATGTTTCACTAAAAATATCTGCCAATTAGGAAGCCTTAACAGAAGATGGCCAGGCAAGCTGCTGTCAGAGAAAGCCCCTTTCTGCAGAGATCCCGACCCCCACAAGACCTACAGCAGTGGTTTTGATACCACTTGTGGTTAAACATTAACTGATACTGAGGATGCAACAGCACACAGCAGCCTGCATCCAACACCCCTGCTCCATCGGCTCCCTTAATGGACAGGGACTGATTCTTCCAGAGACAAGAGTCACACGAGTTAAAAACATGCATGGTTCCCAGGGCTGCTGCTGCTTGGGAGACCGAGGCAGGTGCTGGGGGCAGAGAGTTGGCTGCATCAATACCATTTTTTTATGGAGCTCCTTGCCAAAGGAGAGCAGACAGAGTCCAAGACTGACTGTTCACATCAAAGCCCAAGACACCCTCTGCACAATAGCACCTTTCCTCAGAAACAGTTTCCTTTAAGCAGCACACCCCTCTCCACCCATCCTGGGACCAGGCCAAGGCAGACACACTACCACCTCTGAGTTCACTATGAAGGGTTTCAGGTACCGAATCCCAGCACCAACTAAAACTAGTCCTGCCTGTGAACAAAGCCCTGGATCAGATATACTAGAGAGCATCTCTGAGTCCTGTCCTGACTACAGAGGTCATATGGAACTGTGGTGCATTTGGGATGGCATCCAACCCTTCCCATATATAAGTCAGGTGCCCCACAAGTGGGCATAGGTGTGGTGTGGCTGCCCCGATGGGCACTGCTATCTGAATGTTTTAAACACAGATACATGCATGTAATGCTCAAGCAGTTAAGGTTCCTAGAGGAAACATTTGCTTCTCCGGTTCTTATATGAAATTGAATGTTTTGTAAACCTTTTAACAGCGTAAATAACAGGCAAAACATGCTATCTAAGTTACTGCCTCAGGAAACACAAACTTCTGCAACTCTGCTTTTTAAATCTACCCAGGCTCTCTTAGCATTGGATTCATGTCTCACTCACCAGCTACGCGGAATTAGATACAAAGAAAGAGGCTGGTATCGGCATGAATTACAACACAGCACAAACATCAAGGTGAACACATTCAACTACATGGCAGGTTAATACTGGCTGGCTGGTGTAAATTAATTTCAGGTGAAATGTTGCTATTTGGCTGGGGAGAGTACACTGTGCCACAGCAAGGTCATTCTGCCAATAAATAACCCTTTAGAAACCATGACTTACAGGACTTGATGGCTCTCTTTGGCTTCTGATGCTGTGGATGCTACCAACTTCTGTCTGAGAGCTGGAATGTGACAGGCCTTCAAAATACGGCCTAAGACAAGACAGACAGAAGATACGGTTATCTGCTGGGAAAGAAACCAACGGTTGCTGCTCCCACACTCGTAACCTGAAATCAGACAGATACCCAGAGGGTCTTAACTGCCCCCCCATTGATTCATCAGGGATTTGTTAGCAGCTGCCATTTGTGTCAGTGGGAGAACGGAAAGTAGAGTTCAACGGTTCGAGCACAGGAACGGGAGTCAGGAGACCTGGGATCCTGATTCTAGCTCTGCTAGTGACTGACTATACAACCACGGGCCAGTCCCATACCTCTAAGTGTACCACTCTGTAAAAGCGGAGCTCTTGCGTACCTACCTCAGAGGACTGGTCTCAGTATTAATTCAGATTTGTAAACTATGTGGAATGAAAAAGGCAGCTCTACTCTCTCCTTCCTCACTGCACTTCATCCTCATTTCTTTCAACTTCCCCCTGCATCCCCCAGCTCTTTGACTTCTAACCCACCTGTCATAAACAGATAGTTAAGGGTTAATGTCTCTTTTACCTGTAAAGGGTTAAGAAGCTTAGTGAACCTGGCTGACACCTGACCAGAGGACCAATGAGGGGACAAGATACTTTCAAATCTTGGTGGAGGGAAATCTTTGTTTGTGCTGGTTTTTTTTGTTCTTTGTTCTCTCTTGGAGCTCAGAGGGGCCAGACGTGCAACCAGATCTTTCTCCAATCTTTCTGAAACAGTCTCTCAATGTTCAAATAGTAAGTACTGAGAATAGAAGGCGGTTAGTCTTTAGTGAGTTTGTTTTCTTTATTTGCGAAATGTGTATTTTGCATGGAAGGGAGGTTACCTTGTTTGGCTGGTAACCTTATAACTTAGCGTGGACGGGCCAGGAGTCTCCCTCTAGTCATATACACAGCGTAACGACGCTGTAAACGATTTTCCATCTTGATGTTACCAGTAGATAAATTAAATTTTTTTCTTTCATTAAATTAAAAGCTTTCCCTTTTTTGCAGAACCGTCTGGATTGAGTTTTTTCCTTGGGTAAAAACTCAAGGCAGTGCCGGCTCACTGAACTCATCTAGAGGAATGTGGTGGTGGGGAGATAGGTTCCACATTCTCTCTGTTTTTGGCAATCAAGGATTATAGATCATGTATTATCAGGGAAAGTCTGGAGGGGGAAAGGTAAGGGGATGGCGCTTATTTCTCTCTGTTTAAGACCCAACGGATTTGGGTCTTGGGGTTCCCCAGGGAACGTGTTCTTGGGACCGGCGAAGTGTAGCTAAAAACACTAATTGTGTGTGAGTATATGGTGGCAGCGCAATCAGAGTCTAGAGCCTAGGAATTTAAGTTTAGAGGGGTACATGCAGGTCCCCATTTTCTGGACACTAAAGTTCAAAGTGGGAATAATACCTTGATACCACCCATGTCCATGACTTCTGTACCACTCAGTCCCCCCTTCACCTGCTGACTCTGTGGCCAATTCCCTCCACTGCCACTGGCTCTCTCTTCCGCTGCAAAATCTGCCCCTGAGACCTGGATCACATCCAAAAATCTGCTTCCCCAATCCTACTCCTGCACCTCTGAACCCCTCTGGAGAAAACCCTGCAGACACACAGATGTCCTTCAACCTGAAATTTCATAGATGTTAAGGCCAGAAGGGACCACCATGGCAGGGTGGATAGTTTAAGTCACCACTTTTCATCATGGTTTACATTAGCGCGTAGAAAATCTTAATTTTTTTTTCCTGTTTGTACTTTTTAGTTATTTTCCCAAGGAAAAGTTCATTTTCACTGATTGGTAGAACCATTAGAACTTGCTGATTGGATTCATATACTCTTTACACTAGATTTGGTATTTTTTGCTAACCCAGAAGTCGCACTATAATTATACAGATTTAGGCAATCATTCAGCTTTACACTTATTCAGATAATTTCTACATCTTTTAATGCTACAGAATGGTAAATGATGCATTTCTGTTTTACTAAATCAACTTTTAAGTTTGATTAGTGTCAAGCTACACTTGGATAAAAATTGGAATTCAACTAAAAATGCACAAAATCAATTTTAATAAGTTGAGAAAGACCCTCAGATTCCCTTGCAACCCTCGTTGTTGAAATCTAATTAAAGCTACACAATGAAGAACACTAGATGACATGATTTAACTGTAAACATGAAACTACTTGTACCCAATGCAACTAAAGTGAAAGCCTTTCTACACAAACTGGAAGTACTGTACTGACATTAGGAAAAAAGTATATGCCAGCATTCACACATCTATACAATCAGTCTTTATAGTAATGTAATGCAGTACTTGACACTGTGCCATATTTACAAAGGCTGACCCCAAAAGCTAGAGATGCTGTCCCCTGACTCTATATAAAAAAGCAGCTTTTAACTCATTCAAGTCTCTGAGAAGTAACTGATTCAGCATTTAAATTATTTTCATAGATGATAGAGAAAATATCTTTTATTGGACCAACTTCTGGTGGCAAAAGAGACACGCTTCCGAGCCAGATATATAGTAACTTCAAGCCTTAAAATGACTTGTCAAACTGAAATGAAATTTTAATAGATTTTTATTCTCTTAGCACTGTGATCATCTGGTTCAACCTTCTATAGAACAGGCTTCATGCTGTGAGACCTGCATCAAGCCCCATAACTTGTGGCTGAGCTAGAATGTATATCTTTCAGACAGACATCCAGTCTAAAAATGATTGCCAAGCAGCATATTAAACTCTCAATCTGTTCTGATAGTTAAATCAGCCTCAGTTTTAAAAATCTGCACCTTATTTTCAGTTTGAACTTATCTAGCTTATCTTCCAGCCAATGGCTCTTGTTGTGCCTGTGTCTTAAAGGTTGAAGAACCATCTATTATCAGATCTTCTTCCCACACAGATACTTGGTTTAACAAAGAAGGTTAAGTGGTTACTTGATCATAATCTATAATAGTTTCTCATTTTAGAGACATTTTCCATTCTGCAAATCATTTAGCTTTATAAACCCTCCAGTTTTTCAACCTTCTTATAAAATGTGGACACCAGAATGGATGCAGGCTTCCAGAAACAGTTTCCTTAATGCTGCATGCAGAGGTAATAGTATCCCCTTCCTACTCCTATTTGATATACCCTTGTTTATATACAAATGCTGAGTTAGCCCTTTTAACTCCAGCACCTGAACACGAGCTTTCAAGGTACCCACCATTACCTGCAAGTCCGTTGCAGAATCATTCCTTGCCATAAAGAATGACGGACTAAATTAGGTATACCCTATATTTTTAGTTTGTAGATGTAAGGCCTTGCATTTGACCACATGAAAATGGATATCTGACTTTGTCCAGTATACCAAGTGGTCTATGTTCCTCTACAAGCAACCTGTCCCAGTAATTTACCTACCACCAATCTGTGTCATCACCTGCAAAATATCAGCAATAAACTTTGCATTTTCTTCCAGTTCATTGGCAAAATACTGAATAGCATTGACCAGGAACAGATTCTCAGCACTTCTAGTTGATTATTCCCCAATTAACAATTACATTTTTCAACCTATCAGCTAGCTGGCATTTAATCCATTTAACACAGACCATACTGACTCACTGCTGTGCTAGTTTTTCATCATCAGAACATTAAACGATAATAGGTTCTCTCCTCTGTCAGGCCTGGCATACTCAGTGCAAAACACTTCTCCTTGCATTCATTTCCTGCCTTTGATTCCCCAGTGAAACCATCCCTCCCACAAGGTCTTGCCACCTTTTTCAAAGACACAGCTTTACAAGATCTCCCTTGGCTTCCCTTATCCTGCCTCTGCAGCTTCCAACCACCTCTCATTCTTCCCAATCCCATAACGCCTTGTCTGCTCTCTTCCCCAAACCCTTTCACTCACTTCAACACAATCCCCACCTGGCTACTACTTTCCTTTCCATTTGCTGTCTTCTTGCCTAGCGTGTGCTCCTCAAAATCCAGGCATGCCCCAATCAACCCCATCAGCAAAGCGCCCTTCTTGACTTCAATTGTCTCTCCAGCCACTGCCCCATCTCCTTTCTCCTCTAAATTCACTGAGAATGGCCTTGACAACCACTGCTTCAAGTTCCTCTCCAACTCCACCCTTGGTCCAGTTTCCACCTTTTCAACTCCACTGAAGCCATCTCACAATGGCATCTAACAACTTTCCCATAATTTACCCTCCTCCTCCTGGACCTACCATACACTCCCTCACAGCCTGGCCTCTCTCGACTTTCAGTTGCTGCTGGTTCTGGTCTGATGACTCCATTTGGCGCATTCTTCTCCCATCCTCTCTTCCTCTTCCCCAGCAGGGGGATGTGTGCATATAGTTTTTAGTTCCACTTACTGCCAATGGGCACTTTACACCTCCATCTGTCTGATATAGGCATCAAATAGCACCCGCCTCTGTTCTGTCTGCAATGCATAAGACCAGGCAGCACACTTAACAATGCGATGTGGTGAGAGCAGGGCTAACGGGGTAAGATGCCAGCATGTGCAAATCTTTCATGCTGTGGTTAAAATACATACCGTGACCCATTGCCAAGTCAAGGGGAAAAGGAAAGTAGGAATGGAATGAATGAAACATGTAATTATAAATGGTGTTAGAGTGGATTCATTTTCAGTTCCCTCCCTTCCAAAAAAAATATTTCCAAAGTCTTAGCTGGAAATGGAGGCTGTAAAGCACTTTAGCAGCCAAGCACTGTTTTGTTTCTCAACCAGTAAAATTTACCTACGGCTCCTTTAAGCCCATACCGACCCCAGAGCCCAATTCTCTTACTTTAACTTTGGTTTAGGAGTGCTGAGGACACTGTCGTCATCTTCCATTTCAGGGCCACTGTCACTGGGGTTGTCTATATCCAATGTATCGTACAGAAGGTCCAAGTCTTCCTCCACTTCTGGCACATGCTCTGCTGGGTCCTGCTCTGAATCCAGAACCTAAGCACAAGACACATGGATACAACCAGGCAGCACAGAAATGATTAGGGGACAGATCCATCCCAAGTCATCTCAGTACACACAGCGACTGCTGTACAATAGACTGGTATTTCCGGTAGCCCCCAAAAGTCAGGCGAGTCGAAGAACACATCACTGTGGGGTCACTGTGTGAATTCCATTTATAAAGAGTTAATAGATGTTTAAGCCTTTTACAGACATGAGCTGTGCGTATTATAGATGATTTATAAGCACATCAGTAAAAGGTGTTGTAGACGTTACAAGCAACCTGTTCACCTATTGGACTAAATCTTTTAACAGCCCTTTTATTTATAAATGGAACTTTAGAGTGTGAGCCAATTATAAATATTCTACCAAGAGTACAAAAGTATATAATATTCCAGCTTGTATTCTCCTCAGGTCACCTAACCTTGAACGGACTCTCCAGCTCCTTCTGACTATTTCATTGTAGTATCTGCAGGCGATTAAAAGAATAAAAGATTATATCCAGAAGGGATTTCCCTCATTAGCAAACTGAAGGTTAGCAAGAATCTAGTAGAAAGTCCATAAACCAAAGCTTCCATCAGTTTCCTTGCATGTGAGAGACGGACAGGAACAAAACATCTATAGTCAGAATAGGATCTTGAGATGGGTGCAGTTTGGTGCCAATCCTAAAGCCAGCACCAGAGGGTGGTCTCTCCTGAACAGCAGCAGTGCAGCTGGCCCAGATCTCAGCTACTATACTATTCCTCAAAAAGAGTACTTGTGGCACCTTAGAACTAACAAATTTGAGCACAAGTTTTTGTGGGCTAAAGCCCACTTCATCAGATGCATAGAATGGAACATATAGTAAGAAGATATATATACATACAGAGAACATGAACATGTAAAAGTTGCCATACCAACTCTAAGAGGCTAATGAATTAAAATGAGCTATTATCAGCAAGAGAAAAAAAACTTGTAGTGATCATCAAGATGTCCCATTTCAGACAGTTAACAAGAAGGTCAACTTGGCAGGGGGGGAGGGATAGCTCAGTGGTTTGAGCATTGGCCTGTTAAACCCAGGGTTGTGAGTTCAATCCTTGAGGGGACCATTTGGGGAACTGGGGCAAAAAATCTGTCTGGGGATTGGCCCTGCTTTGAGCAGGGGGTTGGACTAGATGACCTCCTGAGGTCCCTTCCAACCTAATATTCTATGATTAAGGTGTGAGGATACTTTTTTCTCCTGCTGATAATAGCTCATCTTAATTCATTAGCCTCTTTGAGTTGGTATATATATATTTTTTCTTACTATATGTTCCATTTATGCATCTGATGAAGTGGGCTGTAGTCCATGAAAGCTCATGCTCAAATTTGTTAGTTTCTAAGGTGCTACAAGCACTCCTGTTCTTTTTGCGGATACAGACTAACACAGCTGCTACTCTGAAACCTATACTATTCCTGCAGAGTTGCTTTTCCTTAGTAGGAATAGGAATAAAAGGTGGGGGGAGGGGTAAAGTAGGGCATTCCACCCATGGAAGAACAGTCTATTTTGCAGGAATTGCATCTCCCACAAATAGGTGGCCTCCTACAGACAGCAGGTTCTATATGGAGGCCAACATGGCTGGAGCGAGAGTCTTCAGAACAGTACTTTACAGATGGAAGGATTACATAAGGACTGGATATCAAGGAAACAGTGATTTTGATAGGGATGTTTACTTGATGCCACGAGACATGGAGAACCCAACAGCTTGGGGCACCAGTGGGGTCAAGTGCCTTCTTTTCCCTTAGCAGCTGTGTTTGGAAGAATAAAGTCCCAAGGTGGAATGAGTTGCTTTCAGTTGAATCATCTGGCTAGTTACTTTCCTGTGGGAACATTTACCTACCTCTATGGGACCATGGTGGTTGTGTTTGGTGTGTTTCATATGGATGGGGCAGTCCAAATTGTGTGAACTGTTGGGCTGCATTTGCATCTGATGCTTTTTTTTAAGTTTTCTTTGAATTTCCTTTGTATGTCTCTTTGCCATCTTTTTTCCATCTTTCACTGGATGGGGATTTTTTTTTGTTTTGTTTCCTCTGCATATTTTGCAAAGCTTTTATAATATGTGAGATAAGAAAACAAACTGATCTAACTTAATGGGCAATGAACACTAGACTACTAGTCTTTGAAAGGGTCACGTATGATTGCAAACCAGTCTGCAAGCAAGAGGGTGCTCAAGAGTCTTTTAAATCTTTGACAAAATTGCACCCAGATAATCTTGATGGCTTTTTGAAGTTAGCACTGAACTTGCCCTGTCCAACCGAGGTCCAAACAGAGCTTCAGAATGTTGGGCAAAGTCACTGGGGAAACTTAGGACACTTCCCAGTACAGATATGAGAACAAAGAAAAGAAAGCAAAAGAGAGAAGGGAGGAAAAACAGCCTGAAAATAAGCTGAACCCATGAAGCAGTTGAATGAGCACGTTTGAGGTATAAGTGAGTGTTAACTAACTTACCTCATCAGATACTTTAAACCTTCTCAGCAACGCCACCACTTTCTGCTTGAAGTTTTGTTGCTGTAAGTCAAGAACACTTTTACGTGAATACGACAAGAGGGAATGCACAGGTGCACCATCACAGTTAAAAATGGATACACTGACTGCTCCTAGGTAGAAACATGTAAGAGGCTGATCCACAAACCAAGGAGCGCTGCTGCCCTTTCTCCTATCTATGTGCCATTCCCCAAGCAAAGCAGAATCCCCCAGGCTATATGCTATCCTATCCATATTTACATCAGCTCAGTTCCAGCCCTGACTGGTTTAGCCACATTGTACCTCTGTGGGCTCCCAACATATATTAAACGTTGCACTCAGCTAGCCAGGTGTTTATGGATCTAGTGGAAAGACAACATTTTTTAGACTGCCAGTTAGTCACAAGCTGACAAATATAGTGAATGCTTGAGGCTGTTCTTCTGCCTCCTTAATGCAGAAGTTCCACCTGCCTTCAGAGTTACAACTAACCCTTTTCCACAAGGGAGCAGTGAGTTTTCACACAAACTCTTACAGTTGATGGGGGTGTCTCAGTCTCCCCCATGTGGGTGACCGGAAAATAGGTTCCATAGCAAGGATCTGCAGTTCATCTTGGCAAAATATTTCACCTTAACAGTGGAGTTGTAGCGACTTGGGTAGGTGGAGGGGTTTGGGTTTTTGACAAGCCTTTTGGCCTGCCAGAGTCTGTGCCACCTGAGTTCTGAATGCAGAGCTTCACTCAAATACAACACAACCCAAAGCATTGGGTTTTGCCTAATTTCTACCAAAACCCATAAGCCCCTGGCCTGCAGCAGGATGAAACCAATCTTAACCTTTGCAGAGAGTTTAACAAACCTGGGATGTTTGGCTTTAAAACACAAGTTTTGCAAAACTCTGGCCATATAAGTTTTCACTAGACCTCCTGAGAGAACTGGCATGGGCTAGCTGAACTATGTAAGAGTGGCCGCTATTCTGAATGGGGGGAAGCAATATCAGTGGGCCCAGCCTGAGTGAAGGCTAGTTCCTCATTTTGCTGGCTATTTCCTTCCCAGCAACTTCTACTGTCTGTGTTCATACGCAGTCCAGCCTAGAGATTTTAATTCTATATTTAAGCACCTGCCCAATTCATAGAAATGCTGAGCACCCAGCAGCTCTTACCGACCTTCTGAAAAAAATTAGACATGCCTAAATATGACCTCAGGAGATTTTTAAAAATCTTTGCCTATAAGTAGGGCCCTACCAAATTTATGGTCCATTTTGGTCAATTTCATAGTCCTAGGAAATCGTGCATATCATGATTTCAGCTATTTAAATCTGAAATTGCAGTGTAGTAATTGTAGGGGTCCTGACCCAAAAAGGCGTTGTGGAAGGGTCGCAAGGTTAGTGGGAGGGGAAGAGAAAGAGTTGCAGTACTGCTACTCTTACTTCTACAGTGCTGCCTTCAGAGCTGGGCCCTCAGTCAGCACCCGCCACTCTCCAGCCGCCCAGCTGTGAAGGCAGCAGCGCAAAAGTAAGGGTGGCATGGTATGGTATTGGCCAGGTACTGCCTTCAGAGCTGAGTGCTCTTTGGCTGCCCAGTTCTGAAGGCAGCGCAAAAGTAAGGGTGGCAATACCACACTGCACCCACAACTCCCTTTTGGGTCAGGACCCCCAATTTGAGAAACACTGGTCTCCCCTGTGAAATCTGTATAGTACAAGGTAAAAGCACACAAAAGACCAGATTTCATGGTCCATGACAGGTTTTCCATGGCTGTGAATTTTGTAGGGCCCCACCTCTAACTTCTTGGCATTATCTACAAACACCATGGTGTGGATACTATTAGGTACTGTTTTTTGTTGTTTTGACTTTGGGATGACCATAACAAAGCCAATAGATACACAGTTCCCCTCAAACAAGTGAATTTATACAGTGGTTTGTGAAATGCAGGCTGCAACTGTTTTCATAAATATGTGCCTGTGTGAGGTATAATGATAGAATGGTGCCAATTGTGGTATAAATTGTTCACTGACATAAGTTTGGAGATGGATAACCATCTTTGTCAAGGGGCTGTCTCATCTCGAGTTATGCAGGTCATCTCAAACTCAGCTTTCCGCGGTGTGCCCCCTCTCCCCTCCCCCATATTTTGCAAGCACCAAAGAGTCTAGACAAAGTCTATTTAGAAAGTTCTCATAAGTTTTTATTCTTTTTAATTATCGGTAAGTCTCTAAGGCCAGGCTGCCTTATTAGTTAAAATACAAGCCTCTTCCCCTGTGGAAAAAAGTTAACAAATATTAGTTTAGAAAATGCAGCTTTTTTTTTTTTTTTATTCAGTTATGGGATTGCAGTTTTCAGATCCAATATTTGATTAAATGCCAGGACTAGAAACAAATTATTTATATCATACGAAAGCTGCATTACTTATTAGTCAAGATGAATAATTCTGTCACAAGATTTTTAAAAAGATCTTAACACTGTCGCTGATCCAGGCCTGAAGAGCTAGTAAACCAGCATCTGATGATTTTTCGTGAGCCTCATTTAGGGGAAGAAGAAACTTCTTTTGGTGGCAGATTTCTATTATTTGAAAAAATGTGGCCTATTCAGAACTCTCTCAGATGTCAGAAATAGTGCTAGTGGAGGTAGATAAGTGTGTAGACTGTACTTCAGACCTACGCTAAGGTCCAAAATAAATCCTGCTTATTCCATGGTTGCTGCAATAACTCAGTGGCTAGAGTTATTATAATCTCGTATGTGGCACAAATACTTTAAACAAAAAAACTAAACCATCATCAAGGATGCAGCACTCAAAGGAAAGTTAAGGTTTTATGCTAAAATTTAACTGTCTCTGTGTGCATATATTATGACTGTGTATCATTTACCAGATAATGTCATCTGACGAGTTCTATAGCCTGAACTACACATGTGCCATCTTGCATTAACCCACTTGATTATTTCATACTTCATCTCCATTATTTCACTTTGAAATGCTCATCTGGGCTGAATTCACCCTCATGCAGAGGGCCAGCAAAAGGCCTATGCCCCACTTCAAGCCTACTCGGAGGCTTAGAAATGCATGGATCTTGTGTTAGCCTCTGCACCCAGTCAATTTCACCTTAAATGATTTTCATGGGGGTCCTCTCACTTTACAGGCAACACAAGTGATACAGGATGGTACACTCAGATAAGGCTGTCAGTATCTGCTGTGGTTTGATCGGTACTTTGATCACTTTGCTAGATTTTAGTTCTGGACTTTCCCACCTCCTGTGGTTCTCTCTGATTTCGCCATTGGGACCATTGTGTAAATAGCTCTGTAAATCTCTAGAGCTGCATGCACATTCTGGCCAAACCCCTTCAGTGTTAGTAAAACTAATTTCCACCGACCCTGGTTATGGACGTCGTTCTTACTATCGATCTCCGCTGTTTCTTTGGCTTGCCCAGCTCATAGTCATCATCGTCCAAATCCTGCACAGAAAGGAGGAGTTAGATTTTACACTTGCCTCAAGAACAAGCAAGGGCTATTTTATTATTATTATGCAAAATGTTTCATTTCTGCAACAAAACACATGCCAGGGACTGATTAGTATTATACGAGTGCACAGGAAAGACTGGCTAAGGCCTGGTCTATACTACAGTTAGGTCAACCTAATTATGTCAGTGTCTACACTACAGCCATGCTCCCGCTGATGTTAGGCCTGGTCTACACTACAAGGTTAGGTTGAATTTAGCCGTGTTAGGTTGATTTTATAAGGAATGCGTCTACACAACCAACCCCGTTCTGTCAACCTAAAGGGCTCTTAAAATTGACTGCTGTACTCCTTCATGACGAGGACAGTAGTGCTAAAAATCAACCTTCCTAGGTTGAATTTGGGGTACTGTAGACACAGCACTGTGGAATTTGATGGTATTGGCCTGTGGGAGCTATCCCAGAGTGCTTCAATGTGACCGCTCTGGACAGCACTTTCAACTCCGATGCCTAGCCAGGTACACAGGAAAAGCCCCAGGAAATTTTGAATTTTATTTTCTGTTTGGTCAGTATGGTGAGCTTGGCAGAAGAGGTGACCATGCAGTCCCAGAATCACAAATAAGCTCCAGCATGGAGCGAACGGGAGACACTGGATCTGAATGCTGTATGGAGAGAAGAATCTGTGCAGGCAGAACTCCAATCCAGTAGAAGAAATCCTGATATATATGCCAAAATCACACAGGGCATGGTGGTCAGAGACTATATCAGGGACACACAGCAGTGCAGCGTGAAAATTAAGGAGCTCAGGCAAGCCTATCAAAAGACAAAGGAGGCAAATGGTCGCTCTGGGTCAGAGCCCCAGACATGCCACTTCTATGATCAGCTGCATGCCATTCTAGGGGGGGACCCTACCACTACCCCACCACTGTCCGTGGACACCTGCAAGATGGCAGCCTCACGCAACATGGAGGAGGATTTTGTGGATGAGGAAGAGGAGGTGGAGAACGCGTAGCAGGCAAGCGGAGAATCTGTTCTCCCCGGCAGTCATGACCTTCAGCTTTACCTGGATCCAAGACCCTCCCAGGGTGAATTGTTCTCGGACCCTGAAGGCAGAGAAGACCCCTCTGGTGATGCGCAGCGTGCGTTGGTGCTCTTCTAATTGCCCTGGTGTCTGCCTGTTCAAAATTGGCCACCAGGTGATTTTCCTCAACCTCCCACCCTGCCAAAAACGTCTCCCCCTTACTCTCACAGATATTATGGAACACACAGCAAGCAGCAATAACAATGGGAATATTGCTTTTGCTGAGGTCTGATCTACTCAGCAAACAGTGCCAGCGCCCTTTTAAAACGTCCAAAGGCACATTCTACCACCATTCTGCACTTGCTCCGCTATAGTTGAACTGCTCCTTTCTGCTGTCCAGGGTGCCATGTACAGCTTCATGAGCCATGGGAGCAAGGGGTAAGCTGGGTCCCCAAGGATAACTATTGGTATTTCAACATCTCCAACAATAATTTTCTTGTCTGGGAAGAAAGCCCCTTGTTGAAGCTTTCCGAATAGCCCAGAGTTCCGAAAGATCTGAGTGTCATGCACCTTTCCCGACCATCTCATGTTGATGTCAGTGAAACAGCCCTTGTGTTCCACCAGTGCTTGCTACACCATCGAGAAGTATCCCTTGCGGTTTATGTACTGTTTGGCAAGGTGGGCCGGTGCAAAGATAGCGATATGCGTTCCATCTACCGCCTCACCACAGTTAGGGAACCCCATTGAAGCAAAGCCATCTACTATGACCTGCACATTTCCAAGAGTCACTATCCTTCTTAGCAGAAGATTATTGATTGCCTTGGCTACTTGGATCACAGCAGCCCCCACGGTAGATTTGCCTACTCCGAATTGATTCCGGTAGCAGTCAGGTATTGCAAGCTTCCACAGGGCTATCGCCACTTGCTTGTCAACTGTCAGGGCAGCTCTCATCTTGGTATTCCTGCACTTCAGGGTAGGGGAAAGCAACTCAAAGTTCCATGAAAGTGGCCTTGCACATGCGAAAGTTTCACAGCCACTGGAAATTATCCCAGACGTGCAACACTATGGGGTCCCACCAGTCTGTGCTTGTTTGCTGGGCCCAGAATTGGCATTCCATTGTATCCACATGCCCCAATGCCACCATGATATCCCAATTGCCACATCCCGTGCTTTCAGGAACGTCTGTGTCCATGTCCTCCTCACAATCTTCCTTTTGCTTGGGGCTCCCAGCTAGGCTCTGCACATACTGCAGGATAATGCGCAAGGTATTTACAAAGCTTACAAAAGCAGTGTCCAGCTGAGCGGGCTCCATGCTTGCGTATCTGCATGGATAACCGAGGAAGAAAGGCGTGAAACAATTGTTTTCCGTTGCTTTCAGGGAGGGAAGAATGGAAGGAGGGAAGACTGACCACATGTGCCCAAAACCACCCACGACAATGTTTTTTGCCCCATCAGACATTGGGAGCTTAACCCAGAATTCCAATGGGCAGCAGGGACTGTGGGATAGCTACCCAAGGTGCACCACTCCGTGAGTCAATGCTAGCCACTGTATTGAGGACACACTTCACTGACATAATGTGCTTATTGGCAGGGTCCACTCCAGCGTTTTTGCGGCCCCAAGTGGCGAAACAAAACAAAAAGAAAAGCCATGATAGGCGGCAGGTCCTTCCCTACAAGAGGAACTGAGGGACCTACCGTCGAATTGCCGCTGAAAAGCTGGACGTGCCCTCTTTCCGTTGGCCGCCCCAGGCACCTGCTTGCTGTGCTGGTGTCTGGAGCTGGCCTTGCTTATTAGGGACACACACAATGGACTGTATAAAATCGGTTGCTAAAGATAGACTTCTATAAAATCAAACTAATTTCGTAGTGTAGACATGCCCTAAGTGCCCTATTACACTGACATAACTCCACCTCCACGAGAGGTGTGGGGCTTATGTCAGTGTAGTTAGGGTGATGCAGTTTCTGTGTAGACATTGCTTAACTTACATGAGCTATTGGTTGTCATTCTTGCCAATTTTACAGCTCTGCACTGGAGCCATGAAATTGACAAGGGCTGGAAGGCTCCATGCTGTGAACCCCGTGCCTGACTGTCATCCCAGGGCAGGTGGAGTGTGTGACGTTGCACTCTATATAATTTTATGAAAAAATGCTAACGTAACTGGAATATGCTTCACGCAAAAGGTCTCTTGTAAGATATCATTACGAAGCTTATAATCTACTAAGTGTGAGCATCCTATTTGTATAAATGTACAACTCTTGTATCTGAAACTAGAAATATGAAATATAACTCTGAGGGCCTATTGTAATTATGCAAAGTGTGGGCCATTAATGGTGGTTTGGAATCTTGATGACTCCCATTAACCAGGACAAATGACTGCAGATGGCAGTGTTTTACCTGTAAGTCTCCCTGTATACCTGTGTGCTGGCAAGTGGATAATAAAGTCTTACAGTGACATGTGATCATGTCACCTGAACTGGAATCCATCTTTAACTTGGTGCTTTTCCATTGAGAAGGGGAGTGGGAACCCAGAGGGACAAAGGATTCCCATCTTATGCAAAAGATACGTAAATGTGTGGAACAGAAAAAAGGAGGAGGAGCCATCATGAGGAATCCCCTAGCTACCACCTGAGCTGGAACAAGGGCTGTACCAGGGAAAGGACTGTGCCCAGACTAGGAAGGCATCCAGTCTGTGAAAGAGACTTATTAAAACATCTCTCAGGGCGAGATTTTTACCTGTACTCAGTTGTATTACTGTATTAGGCTTAGATTTGCATGTTTTGTTTTATTTCATTTGGTAATTCACTTTGTTCTGTCTGTTACTACTTGGAACCACTTAAATCCTACTGTCTGTATTTAATAAAATCACTTTTTATTTATTAACTCAGAGTATGTATTAATACCAGGGGGTGGGAGGGAGAGCAAACAGCTGTGCATCTCTCTATCAGTGTTATAGAGAGTGAACAATTTGTGCAGGGTAAACTCATAAGCTTTATACAGGGTAAAACATTTATTTGGGGTTTGGACCCCACTGGGAGTTGGGCATCTGAGTGTTAAAGCAGGAACACTTCTGTAAGCTGCTTTCAGTTAAGTCTGCAGTTTTGGGGCAAGTAATTCAGACCCTGGGTCCGTGTTGGAGCAGACAGGTGTGTCTGGCTCAGCAAGACAGGGTGCTGGGGTCCCGAGCTGGCAGGGAAAGCAGGGGCAGAAGTAGTCTTGGCACATCAAGTGGCAGCTCCCAAGGAGGGTTCTGTGATCTAACCCGTCACAGGGGGCACCCAGCTAGAGCCTGGCTGTTGCCCAGGCTCCCCACTCCGAACTGAGCTCTGGGCTCCTGGCTCCCTACTGGGAACCTGGGAAGAGAGAGGGGCGGCCAGCCACCCCTCACTGCCCCCTTAAGTCAGTGGAAGCACTGCTTATGAGGATGTACACCACCAACAGAAGAAGGGCAGCAGGGACATGAAAAACTGCAGTAACTTCTGAGGGGGCTGTAAGTGGATCTAATGCAGGTTGAGTTAAGCTTGTAGTGTAGACATGCCCTCAGTCTTCACCTGCAGGGTTTTAAGTACTGGGGAGGCAGAGACTTAGCCCTGAGTAAAGACAAGCAAAGGATTGTACTGATCCTGCATAGAGAAAGGCAGAGAGAACTAAACCCTAGGAGTGCAGCGTGTTGCTGAGCAACCAGGGCTCAGACACGTCAGCATAAATACCAGCACCTCGCTGAACCCACTATCCTTTTCTCTGAAATCTCAGTTTTCCCTTACATCAGTCTCTAGATGCAATGGTGCAAAGCCCCAAAAACAGGAGTGGAATATCCTGTGCCAAGAGGAGTCAGCAGATAGCCCAGAATACCCTGAAGAGATGTCAAGTACTTCATTGTGCCAGCAAGACAACAACTCGGAGGCCTACTGGTAATTCATCATTTAAAAGTCAACACAATGATTGCGTCCCTCATGTAAGGAAAGAAAAGGGAAGGTCACAGACCAGGCCATTTACAGAGAGCAATCCTTCATTTTGGTGACACAAATGGGTGGCATTCGGGAGACACAGTCACTCCACCTTCCACACATTGAAGATGCAGAGCCAAGATTGGAGCCAGAGCCATTTTGAACATCTGCATGACCTATCATGACCAGTGTCTCATTCCAGCGATTCATGTGGGTCGAGTGTGGCAGAGTTCCATCATCCTTCTTGCCCCAATTGGACTCATTGGAGGCTGAGGCTGCTTAAGAAGCAGCCTGGAGAGATCTCTGTTGTGACTGCCTTTCTAGCCAGGAACGTCCGAATTGCACAGAGCTCAAAGGAAGGGGAAAACACTGGGGAGAAAAACACTGCAGTACAGATTTAAAAGTTATAGACCACGTGCAAGTTTAATTCTAGGCTGTAGGGCCCTGTGACATGGTGTACAGGCCCTCTGAGGCCCCTTGCTGGAGGCCTTGTGGTCCTACCACACCCCGCCCCAGAAAAGGAACAGCAAAGGTGGGTCCCCCCAGACCTGCCTAGAAAGGCTGCAGAGAGGGAGCCAATCAGAGCACTGCAGGCTCAGTTAAAAGGAGCTGCAAGAGCTGAGCGATTACTATCAGTTTACACCCTTCCGGAGGAGAAATCCTTTGTAGAGCACTGAACAGCAGCTTCTCATACAATACCTGTCCATGGACAGCATCATCACTGGCTTCCTGCTCAGAAGAGAAGCTCTCATACTCTTCTTCAGAATAGTTATCTGTAACGTAAGAAAAGGGCACAAAGTCTTATAAGACTCCCTTTGGAAAGGAGGGGAAGACTTGTTGCTCAGGAGAGCAAACTTAAAAAAATTCACACTGGGTAACATTCCTAGAATCAAGGAATATGAACATTTGGGGAGAAGACTAAGGGTGTATCTTTTAGATGCACTAGACAGGTGGGATGAGAACTTGCCACAGAAAGAAGGAGGACGATAAACACTCTGCTAGTAGACTGGAAATTCACTCACAGAGTAGAGAAGGTTGACATGCAGGTGAGCCCTTGCCCTGGAGAGAGCCAGTCTGCAATGCCCATCCCAATAGGAAATAAGTAGGGACTGCTGGCATATAGTCCAAGACGAAGTGGGCATCACTCAGCCTCTACCCATGGGGCAACTCAAGCTACCCACTTCCCCAGGATTTGTTCCCCTAACCAGGCACAACTGGTATGCAGGACCAAATACGGTGAGGGAAAAAAAGATCCTGTTCCTTACTGAAATGATACACCAAGTAAATTGTCTCACTCTATTCTGGACTCCAACTAGGAATCTGTGTGGTGCATGCCCATGTATCTTGCAACATGGAGTTCCTATCTGAAATCAGAATTAAGCCATTATCCTGTCACAGTGCAGGTACAGAGAGCAGATGTCATGTAAAGGGAAGGCTTCCAAGCATGGAAACCAAGATCTTTTACGCACACTGCATAAAAATCACAGATTTGTGCTCAGATAATTTAAGTTAGTGTCACTTAGACTGTTACCATGAGCGTGTTTTGGAAGAGTACCTTATTTGGTTGAGTTGACTAGCCCAGTGGTTCTCAACCAGGGGTACGTGTACCTCTAGGGGTACTCAGAGGTCTTCCAAGGGGTACATCAGCTTATCTAGATATTTGCCTAGTTTTACAACAGGCTATATAAAAAAGCACTAGCAAAGTCAGTACAAACTAAAGTTTCACAGATAATGATTTGTTTATAATGCTCTGTAAACTATACACTGAAATGTAAATACAATCTTTATATTCCAATTGATGTATTTTATGATTATATAGTAAAAATGAGTCAGCAATGTTTCAGCAATAGTGTGCTCTGACACTTCTGTATTCTTATGTCTGTTT
The DNA here is from genome assembly GCF_003597395.2 of Chelonoidis abingdonii. Classification (NCBI taxonomy): domain Eukaryota; kingdom Metazoa; phylum Chordata; order Testudines; family Testudinidae; genus Chelonoidis; species Chelonoidis abingdonii. Next base: position 67,021,077 of record NC_133775.1, on the reverse strand, counting down.
TTTGAGGTGAAACTTGGGGGTTCACAAGACAAATCAAACTCCTGAAAGGAGTACAGTAATCTGGAAAAGCTGAGAGCCACTGAGCTAGCCCAACCCTAGAACCTGTTGACTCCATAGCAAGACATAGTTGATTAAGAACAAACAGTAACATGTTACAAACCTGTCGCTTCTTTGGGATCTCACTTTTATTTTTATTTATTTTTTTTTTAAAAACAACCCATGAACTTACTCTCCAGAAGTGTGCAAAATTTAGTCACGCGAGAACTCGTCCTGTTTTTTGTTTTTTTAAACAGCCAGTTGATACAGTAGTCACCAATCAAAAACAGGTAAAGGAGATAAACATTTATATCTAACTTACTAATGGAATTTTCAAATGCACACTGCCCCATATTACCGAAGTTAAACAGTTCAAAATATCACCAGCTCGAAACAGGTCTCTACTTCCTTGGAGTATCCTTGAAAATGTCCTCTCTCTCCCCCATGTCAGTGAGGAGTCAGTTTGTGGTCTATTGATGCATACACATACTATTTCGTGTTGTGCTTCCCATTTGTACTTTGGTTCTACTCTGCAGAGAGTTGTAGATTTTTAATTTTTATGTTACAGTATTTGGTACAACAAGTGTATACTGAATGTGCCAAATGCTCATGCTCCAAACTGCGACATTAAGCGAGACCAGGAACTGGAACCAATCTATATTCTGTTTAGACGTTGTAGAGAGCTCTTAGTTTAATGCTGAGTGTGCAGAAATGAAACCTTGGAAAAACAACAGCAAAATGGGGTTCCTATGGTTCCCTAATGATGCTGCTTGTGTATGATGCAACAGAGAAGGGAATCAAATAGCATGGGCCCCAATTCTGTTGCTCCTTACACACGTTGCGAGAACCTCTTTCATATTACTGTAGAGTTATAGCGCTGGTAAGAACTGGTACCGATTTGTCCTAGAAATTAACTCCATTTGCCTGAGATTCTACCACTAAACACTAGCCTTCAGAGTGCAGGATTGTATACCATCAGCTACAAACCTTCCCCCCCTTCCCCCAGTCCATTCCCAAATGTCAAATAATTACATGCTATTGTCATGGTGTCACTGGGGGCTGCTGCTGCACCCACCACCTCCAAACATGTGCTGCCATACCCAGTATCAGCTGAGGTTTATTCTTTTATAACAAAAGTTAAACAGAAGGCAGCCTTAAACCAATACCTGGCCCCCAGGATTCAGGGCCACTCCTCCCACGGGTCTCTGGCACTCCAGCTACTGGCAGCTTCCTTGCCTTGTCCAGGTCTGCTTCCCTCTCTTCCTGGAAGCCCTGGCCACCTTGCTCCAGGGACCCACCACAGGAGTTGGCTCCATTCCAGTGTGACCTCTGCTGACCACAGCTCAGCCTGTCTCAGTCCCTCCTCCCCAGCTGCCTACTAGCAGCCCTTTATGGACCCTGGTGTAGCCCAGGCCCCTTTAATTAGCTGGATAAGCCTCACCTGCTCTAGTCTAGGGAAGCTGGGCTCAGTCTATCTGCAGAGACCAGCTACCCTGAGACACATGGTAAAGAGGTAAGGAAATCTGAACTAGTGCCAGATGAGAATTTATCAAGAACCAATGGAGCACAGGATCTCAGAAGCAACAGGGTTTGTTTACATGGTGACTAGTCCACTGTAGCTATTCCAGGCTAGCTCCTCACAATGACACACTCATTCTTTACTGAGAGTGCCTTTTTGTGGTTTAGCTTGATCTTCAGTAGACAAGCCCTAGATCAGAGAGGATTTGACTTCACAGAGAATATGGAAGAGGAGGAACAAAGCTGATTTCCATGGTTATTTGCAGTGCTCTGTTTTGGTTCCTCTTCACCCCTCACAACCTGCTGGGTCAGGAATTTCCTAGACCACATTGTAGTTTTTTTAAAAAAAATATTTAGTTTTTCTCTTTCCAAGCCCTGCCCTCCTTGAAGCCATTTGGTTATCACTAAAATGCAGGAAGTGGCACCTTGTTATTTGTGCTGTTGGAAGGCTCCCTGCAGAACCAAGGCCCCACTGGGACAGCCACTTTACAAACATAAGGCAGTACATGCCTGAAAGCACATACCATCTGACGACCAAGAGGAGGGATGGGGAAGGAAGCAAGATGGTGGCACAGACACGGCCAGCTTGTTTAGACTTTTTCTGTTTTATTTATATCACAAAAATGTAAACTGAGGCAGTTTCCGACCAGATGGACTTTCAGGGAAAAGGAAGGGATTGTCGAGGGAAGAGACGGGGCAGGAAATAGATGAGCTGAAGTTCAACAGAGGGTATATTTTTACCTGTGGACTTGATCTTCTGGCTAGGCTGCATGGTGCTGTCTTCGTGGTCTATTGGCTGACTAGACAGTGAGAAGATCCAGATCTCTGCTACTTTGGCCGTGGTTTCCTTGATGTTACTGAAAAGGCTCAGAACCTGGCCTCCTTCAGTCGGATGCTGCATCACCTGGGATTGGGGAAGTAACAGTCTTGTATTTAAATATTGTGGGCCTGATTCCCATCCACTAACATTGGAAAAGTTATTTAATGAGTTAGTCTGGGTATGCAAGAAGGCTCAAATGCCTGGGTCTAGAATAGGGGCGGGCAAACTTTTTGGCCTGAGAGCTGCATTGGGTTTTGGAAATTGTATGGAGAGCTGGTTAGGGAGTGTGGGCCGGGCCCCCCCGCTTCTTGCCCTCTGACGGCCCCCCCGGGACCCCTGCCCATCTCCCATCCCCCCCTCCCTGTCCCCTGACCCCTCCCAGAACCCCCCCAAACTGCTCTCCTGGATCCCTACCCCATCCAATCACCCCTTTTCCATCCCCTGACTGCCCCCCGCCGCCCCATCCATCCTCCCTCCTTCCTGGCTGCCCCCCCAACCCCCGTTTCCCCACCCTCTGACTGCCCTGACTCCTATCCATACTCCCACTCCCTGCCCATCACCCTGAACTCCCCTGCCCTCTATCCAACCCCCCCGCCCCCTTACTGCGCTGCCTGAAGCATTGGTGGCTGGCACAGCACAGACCACTGGATCAGGCAGGGCTCTACAGTGGCAGTGCCTCAGGAGCTCGCAGCCCCGCTGCCCAGAGCATTGCACCACTGGCGGGGTGAGGTCAGGCTGCAGGGGAGGGGGAACAGCAGAGGAGGGTCCTGAGCTCCTGGCTAGCCTCCCGAGCCAGGAGCTCAGGGGCCGGGCAGGTGGGTCCCGCCAGTGATATTTTGCCCACCTCTAGTCTAGAAGAACAACAAGTTATAGACACTATTTAATGCTATTTTAGAATTTACTTGGCTATCAACTCAAGGAAGCAGCAGGGACAGAAGATTTCAGTTTGACATGTGATCAGATCATACTGAAGCATGTTATTTCATTACCTTCATTATGATTCTGTTAGCTTGCCTGGGTACTAATTTTCGTGATCATTTAGTTATCCAATTCATGAATTCCCAAACAAAAAACATCCAAATCTACTTTAAAGCCAGCTGAAGAAACCATCTGCAATGACCTTTCCCTGGACAATCACATTAGGTGCTTTATAGAACAAATTGAAAAAAGCAAGTCCCTGCCCAAACAGCTGGCAACCTAGATGTGACAATGAAAACTGGTCAAAACATAGGCAAAGGGACATCTTTGTGGCTCTATAAAAAATGAAATTTGCTTCTTCATTCTTTGCCACTTTCAACATGATGATCACACCTTCTTCCTATAGATTCTCTTCTAGGCTTCCAAGACTGTCTCTCTTGTGCTCTTCCCACCCATCCAAATGCCCTTTCAATAGCACCTCCCCTCCTGGTCTTTACCAGTGTACCTCAGGACTCTATATCTGGCCCCTTCCTATTCTCCATCTTCTCCCCCACGTCACCTCATCCACTCAAGGCTTCAACTGGCCACCTTTATGCAGGTGACTCACCAGTTTACCCCCCTACCCTTAAACTATCTGTTCAGTTTTGCATCTGACATGAGCAGGGAGAAGAAAAAAAAACCTCTTCTAAGAATTAAGAAACTAAAAATTCCAGGACATACTATTTATAGGGTGCTTTATCAGAAACTGGATGATTAAGTTTGTCAGCAGTGGATTTTAAAAAAATTCCAATCTCTTTTAGGTTCAAACACATTGCAAATACTTCACAGATATTTAGCATTTTCATATTCTCTGCTGTCAGAAGTAACAGAACAGTAAGAAAAAGTATTATATTTCAACAGTGAATGCTTAACATTTTAAAGAGATTTGCTCGCGAGCTTGAGTGCTGCTTATATTTTTTAGTTTAATTTCCAATTATTGACAATGAACCAAACATGATACAAGACAAAAACAAAAAAACCAAAAATTAGGATTTAACTGAAACTCAAATGCAGTAGTGAAAAAGTATTTTGATTTAAAAGCACAATTCACATAAAATAAATCATCTGTAGATAAAATCAGTTATCTAATATCACAACAACCTAGCATGATTGCAGTGTTAAACCATTTCATTTTGCAATAAATTCTCCACTGATGGAACTAAATTTATGGAATGAAATTTTCTGGAAGATTTCTATGCTAAGTGTACTATGGCAGGTTTCTGCTACACAATGCTTCTAACACTATATTTTTAATATTTACAAAGTACACAGCTGCGTAGATTAGGGAATAAAAATTAGAGTGGAGCTAACTGAAGTTCAGGGGATACCCTAAGCATCTCCCACAACTACTGATTCAAAGTTGAAAGTCAGCTTGCTTTGGTCATCTGCTTTCCATGAATATTCAAGCAATCAAGTTGTATTAACAAGAATGACCATGAAAAGTAAGCTTCAAGATTTCAGTGCCTGAAAATGGTGGAAATTATACAATCACTGTGGACTATCACCACGCACATGCAGAAAGGAGCAGAATTAAGATTGCATAGGCTACTTTGATTTCAGCATTTCCTAACTTTGAAATGCTTGACTTTGCAACCTTAATGTATTTGAATAGAGTAAGATAAAATGTGCTATTTATGTTCAAGAATTCAAGACAGACATATGTTAGCTCAACTGAATTAAATTTACTGCATCTTTGGTTGACTGTTCTTGTGCATTATTTTTTCAGAATATTTATTAGAAGTCCTTAAACTCTCATGCCAAAGTGTGTTTTCAATACAAGGGGAACGACAGCATATTTGGGTAAAGTACCTGGAACTGAGCCCGAACCTTAAAAACGCTAAGAGAAATAAGCCAGTCTATGCTTCTCATGTTTATATTTTATAGAAAATACACAACATTTATTACTTTATATTTCCATTAACACTCTTGCCCCATAAACCTTGGTACACTTGAAAAGTGACACACACATGAAAGCCATCTAGGTACTTTTCTCAGAAAAGAATGGTAGCCTTGCATTTAAACTGAGGATAAAGGGCATATGCTGACTCCATCCGAATGCTTTGAGTTGTGTTGATGAACATCTACCTCAGCCATGTTGATGGAGCCCACTGCTAAAGTCTTGTAGCCCAGAATCATTCGGTTTTTGTATCGCTTCCTCCTTTGCAGCATGATCTGAAGCTTGTTGCCTTCTCTTTTCAAGAAGTGAGGATACTGAAGTTAGAATACAATTTAAAAAAGTGTTATACTTCTTGTCACTAGCTCCCAACTACCCCATTTACATCTGACACACACTTGTGCTCGTTAAGGTTAAATACCTTGCCCAGTCCCAGTGCTTTTAAAGATGTTTACAGTTCATCTAATCTTTTGTTCTAGGAGTAGCAGCAGCAGCTGACAACTCTGCACTGGTTCCAAGGAAGGCCAAGCTTTAGGTACTTCTGACTGAAAACTCTTGGCTAGTTTTTACAACCAAACATTCTCTTTTCACCACTCTGTTCGTTTTGCCCTCACAACACTGAAGAATGCAAAATAATTACTCAGCTTACAAAAAGAGCTCTGCAGAAATGCTTTCAATGCGTCTCTAACAGAACATGAGCTTGTTTGGGTGGCTGGTAAGGGAAATTTGTTCGTGTAAACCTCAATTGACGTATGTACATTATACAGGAAAGGAACTGGCCCAGCCAATCACAGCACAGGGAGGCCTGATCTTCAACTGTACGTTTATTTCTCATGTAAGCAACTTCCTGAATGGCAGGCGTTTTATGTGCACAATGTCCTCATTGTTATTTCTCAGTAGACAACCTGAATCCCTGTGCACTGTCTTGCTGACAGCTATTTGCAAGAGTGCAGAGATCTGTGTAACCACTAGGGCTGTTGATTATTCACAGTTTCAATTGCACTGTTGAACAGAATACCAATTGAAAAGTATTAAGTAGTTTTGGATTTTTTCTACATTTTCAAATATATTGATTTTAACTACAACACAATACAAAGTGTACACTGCTCACTTTATATTATTTTTATTACAAATATTTGCACTGTAAAAATGATAAACAAAAGAAATAGTATTTTTCAGTTCACCACACATACAAGTAGTGTAGTACAATCTCTTTATAGTGGAAGTGCAACTTATCAATGTAAATTTGTTAAATAACTGTACTCAAAACCAAAACAATGTTAAACTTTAGAGTAGGGGTGGGCAAACTTTTTGACCTGAGGGCCACATCTGGGTATGGAAATGTTATGGCGGGCCATGAACGCTCATGAAATTGGATTTGGGGTGCAGGAGGGGATGATGGCTGTGGCTGGGAGTGCTGACTCTGGGGTGGGGCCAGAAATGAAGAGTTAAAAGTGCAGGAGGGGGCTCAGGGCTGGGGCAAGGGGTTGGGATACAGGGGGTGGGAGATGACGGTTTGGGGGGCAGGGGGTGATGGGTTTGGGATGTAGGAGGGTGCTCCAGGCTGGGACCGAGGAGTTCAGAGGGTGGGGCGGGTGTTGGGGCACAAGGGTTCTAGCTGTAGGTGCAGGCTCTGGAGTGGGGCAGACATTGGGGTGCAGGAGGGTGCTCCAGGCTGGGATTGAGGGGTTCTGCGGGTAGGAGGGGGATCAGGGCTGGGAGTTGGGGCCTGGGAGGGTGTCAGGGATGCAGGCTCCAAGCGTCGCTTATCTCAAGCAGCTCCCGGAAGCAGCAGCAGCATGTCCCCTTCCAGCTCCTATGCAGAGGTGCGGTCAGGTGGCTCTGTGTGCTCCCCTGTCCGCAGGCACCACACCTGCAGCTCCCATTGGCCACAGTTCCTGGCCAATGGGAGTTGGGGGGGTGGCGCTTGGGGTGAGGGAAGCATGCAGAGACCCCTGGCTGCCCCTACACATAGGACCCAGGAGAGAGACATGCCACTGCTTCTGGTAGCCACATGGAGCACCCCCCAACCCTGCTCCCCAGATCCTGCTCCCAAGCATGGAGGTTGAGGGCCGGATAAAATCAGCTGGCAGGCCACATGTGGCCCGCAGGCTGCAGTTTGCCCACCCCTGCTTTAGAACCCACAAGTCCACTCAGTCCTACTGCTTGTTCAGCCAAACGCAAAGACAAACACGTTTGTTTACATTTACAGGAGATAATGCTGCCCACTTATTTACAACGTAAACTGAAAGTGAAAACACGAGTTCACATTGCACTTTTTTAGCCAGCAATGCAAGGTATTTACTTGCCGGATATGCTAAACATTAATATGCCCCTTCATGCTTTGGCCACCATTCCAGAGGGCATGTTTCCATGCTGATGATGCCTGTTAAAAAAAATAATGTGTTAATTAAATTTGTGACTGAACTCCTTGAAGGACAATTGTACGCCTCCTGCTCTGTTTTACCCGCATCCTGCCATATATTTCCTGTTATGGTAGTCTCTGATGATGACCCCGCGCCTGTTTGTTTTAAAAACACTTTCACTGCAGATCTGACAAAATGCAAAGAAGGTACCAATGTGAGATTTCTAAAGACAGCTACAGCACTCAACCCAAGATTTAAGAATCTGAAATGCTGTCCAAATTCTGAGAGGGACGAAGTTCACAGCATGCTTTCAGAAGTCTTAAAAAAGCAATACTGAGATGCGGAAACTACAGAACCCAAACCATCAAAAAAGAAAATCAACCTTCTGCTGGTGCCATCTGACTCAGATGATGAAAATGAACATGCATGGGGTGGCACAACTTCGGATTGCTATCGAGCAGAACCCGTCATCAGCATGGACACATGTCCTCTGAAATGGTGGTTGATGCATGAAGGGAGATATCAATATTACATATGGCACATAAATATCTTGCAACGCTGACTACAAAAGTGCCATGTGAACACCTGTTCTCACTTTCAGGTGACACTGTAAACAAGAAGCAGGCAGCATTAACTCCTGTAAATGTAACCAAACTTGTTTGTCTCAGTGATTGACTGACCAAGAAGTAGGGCTGAACGGACTTGTAAAACTTTAGAGCCTACATTGTTGTATTTTTGAATGCAGTTTTTTTTCTACATAATTCCACATTTGTAAGTTGTACTTTCATGATAAAGACATTGCACTACAGTATTTGTATTAGTGAACTGAAAACTGCTATTTTCTTTTGGTTTTTTACCGTGCAAATATTTTTAATCAAAAATAATAATATGAAGTGAGCACTGTCAACTTTGTATTGTGTTGTAATTGAAATCAATATATTTGAAAATGTAGAAAACATCCAAAAATATTTACATAAATGGCATTCTACTATTGTTTAACTGTGATTAATTTTTTTAATTGCTTGACAGCCTTACTAACCACACAATGGTTCTCTCTCAAGAGCCAATCCTGCACCTCACAGGTGCTGACAGGCCTGGCAGAGTCTGGCTTGTTCTTCAGGGTGACAGAGTTGTGTCCTGTCATCACCAGCAAGGCCAGGCAGTGTGACTGAGGTGCTGTCAGGATTAATACCCTGGGCTTCCAACGTTTAGGTTTTGTTTTTAGTAACTACACGGCTGTTCCTGCTCAGAACTCTTGGCCTTCACTTCAGGGCCAAGTATCATCTACGAGAATTTCCTTTCTGAAGTGTCTGACACACAGAGACCTAGGGGTGGCAGGATACCCAGTAAAACACCTTGTGGTTCACGTGTTCTGGAAAGGCTGGGCCCTGGGAGTTTGTGTCAGTACGCAAGATCCGGTTTTATTATGAAGTAATAAACTTAATTAAAATGGAGTCTGTACACATGGAAAACCACCTTGTCGCATAAGAATACAGTACACACAGAAGAAAAGCCAGGTTGCAAAGTCAAGCATTTGACCTGCCTGGGCATATGCATTATGATACAGTATTTAAATACATGATCACATAATTTTTCTACTGTGCCACATTCAGCGCACAAGACGGACTCTGCTCACAGAATGAGTAGCCACACAATGTTTTTTCCTTGTTCAATGTATGCAGTAAATTAACCCTGGGCCACACTATTCAAACCCTACTCTGAAAATACAATTATTAATTGCCCTGTGGGCTTTTCCATGGTGATCATCACTAATGTATGTGAAACACTCAGATACTATAATGAATTTATTTTCACAATACCTTTGTGAAATGAGCAATGCTATTATCTCCATTTTACAGAATGGGGAACTGAGGTATCAGAAACTAAGGTCAAGAGTATCCACGAATTTTAGGTCCCCAATTTGAGATGCCTACGACCTGATTTTTCAGAGTACTTAATATTATACATCACTTTATACATTCAAAGCACAGCTCTGCACTTCAAACCACTTCTGCATATCAGACCACAGAGCTCAAGTCAGGCACCAAGAAAATGAGGAACATAATTAGAGATCACGTCTTAAAAAACTTGCCCTGCAACTCTGTGGCAGAGGCAAGGATAGAATCCAACTTTCCAGGGCAGCATTCAACTGCGCTGACCGAACTCTCCCCCCTCCCCCCCCCCGCCTCATTCACCACATACATTCAAACTTCTGCAACAACCGAAGCAGAGGCCCTATAGACTACAGCCTCCTTCGTTACACAGGCCTGATTCATCCTGAGAGCACCATCCATTCTGTGCACTGAATGAAGCAGGGGTGATGCAGGAAAAAAAAGTATGTGATCATGTAATTGGAGACTAAAAATGTATATTCACAGATGGCCCTGTGCAACCCTAAACCAGTCCCCCTGAATTCAGGCATATCCTAAATTTTGAGTTTGAATTTGCAACCTGAATGTTCTTTTAATGTAGCATGTTTGTGTATAAGTCATTTCCTAGGTTTTTAAAAAAAAACTGGAAAAAGGAAGATCCGTCATGTGGCCTCCTACTGATATCAACATTGGTCATCAGACGGTTGGAACTTTAGATCCATCGAACAATCCTCTGCAACTTGAACGAATGACTAATAGTAATAAGTTGCCATCTTCTGGTCAGCTCTGGAAAGGTGGCCAAGTTATCTTTTCCCTTTGATGGGAAACGTTAAGAGCTTTATTTTTAAAAAGCAAGCACAGCGTTTGCAGAATCCAAAGTTGCCAAGTGACTAACAATCAGAGAACTCTTCATGTGTGCCTGTGGTTCTTGTTTTCCTCCTGTTCTAAAGCAGGTTCCAGTCCTGACTCTAGCAGAAGGGATTTTATGCAGCCTCCCAGTTACTCTCTTCTGTGAAACATGGGGGATGACGCTAGTCTAAGGTAGGAGGCCTGGTTTGTGGTAAGGGCTATTGAGTGCCTAGAATTAACAGCAGTCAGTGGAAGATCTGGACTAGACCACATGGCCTCCTGCCAGCTTCCAGCCAGGAGGCTACTCTCCATGTGTGGCATTCCTTGGAATTGAGGAGCAGTCACTTATTCTCCCACAAGGGACCCCAGAGCAGTAGGAAGTGAGTGAGCAGAGAAAGTAGCTTGCTCCAAAGCATGGAGATGCTAGAGCTTCTCAAAACAGTTGTAAGAATTTAACATTGAAAAGACAACCTAATTTTCTCCAGTCTTGCTCTTAGAAGTGGCTGGAGGCTGAAACTCCATCACACGGAAAATTTCAATTCAAATGGTTTTTTAGCTTATAATGAAAAAGCACTGACTACAGGTGCCATTGCCAGAACTGCCTATAATTATTTCAGAGGAACATTTACATTAAGACTTGTTAAAACAAGTATATCAGAACTTGGTTTAATGCAAAAATCAGATGAGCACATTCACTTTGGACTTTGTTACTATGTTACCTGTAGTGAAAAAGTTAGTGCAAGTTCGGTTTCCACATGTCCGCTTGGTGGCAGCACAATTTCATGAGACCGTAGTATTCGCTTCGAGCCCTACACAGAAACAAAACCTGGTCAGGTAAAGGTCTGAGTATCAGTCCAGGCTTGTTCCTTTCACCCTCTGGGAACTGGCGAGTGCAACCTGGCTCATTGCCAAGGTTTGAATGCGATCACTAGGGGGCACTCTTGCAGACAGCAGGGTTTGTGGTGAAAAGATGATTAGAACCTCAGTGTTCCAAACACCTCAGGAATGGAAGTTGCTGATAACTCAAATGTTCGTAACTCTGAACAAAACATTATGGTTGTTTTTTGAAAAGTTTACAACTGAACATTGACTAAATGCAGCTTTGAAACTTTACTATGCAGAAAAAAACGCTCCTTTCCCTTTTACATTGTAGTTTACATTTAACACAGTACTGTACTGGATTTGCTTCCCCCCGCCGTTGCTGCTTCCTGATTGTGTACTTCCAGTCCGAAATTAAGCGTGCGGTTGACTGGTCAGTTTGTAACTCTGGTGTTTGTAACCCTGAGGTTCTACTGTATGGTGTTGCTGGATGGAAGCTAAACCTAGTACAGCTTAAAGCTAGTCGTGCTCTGCTCCTTGACACCATCTACACCCTGCCCCCAGCCACCCTTTCCCTTGTGTTGCCTTCCCTGTTGCCAAACCCATTTCTACACTAGGCAGCACCAAGAGAAGCAGCAGCTTCTACCAGCAGAGCAGGGACACAGAGGGGCTCTATGCTGAGCAGCAGACAGGCTGCAAGAGTGAAGTGGGATCCCTGTTCAGGAATAGAGGCCTATTCAAACAGCCACTATGGGTGCCAGTAAAGAGGAGATGAGGCCTCATCTGAAAGAAACAGAGGTAGCTGCAGGAATGGCTCATGTGCCACATGGTGGGAGCGCCTCAGACTAGTACCATTTATTGAGGACATGGGAACTTCTCCTTAGGGATCTATGGCCAAAGTGATTATAATAGTAGTGTATGGCAAACTTAAAACTAAGCTGTTACTTGAAATTTCTAGGGGTTCTCTTAGTCCTGCTGCCAGGCTCGGGGTCTCTGTAGGGAAGCGCACAATCTGGGATCAGCTGCAGTGAATCTGCAGACAGTTCACAGTAAAGTGGAGGAGAGTTGTGTCTGTTTTCAGGAGCGCCCCACTCTGTTGCTCTGGCTTTGGGTTCTTACGTGTTACTGTTCTGAAATCTGAAATCTAAGGAAAATATTGTGCTATACTGCAGCTTTCCAGCAAGAATACGTTTTTATCTAACTTGTCTCTGTTTATGTTGTGAACATAACAGTAACAGTTTGACTATGCCCTCTTCCAACAAAGACCTACCCAGATGAAGAGCAAAGCACTTGGCCATTGCGGAATTTGGACATATTCGCAGTTAGTAATACAGTAGTAGCATAAGCAATATTTCTGCAGCACCAGCCCCAAATGTTCAAAAAGCATGTGATTCTTTTTAAAAATAATCTTATGATTTTTAAGCCAATAAACAGAGCGTTCTTATTATCTGCCTGCTGGGTTTTGAGCGCTTAGGGCAGGTTTACCAGCTTCTCTGCAACCTTTAAAGATATAAATTCACTTTTAAAATTAAAGCTGAGATTCTCTCCTGATCAAATGACTTTGGCGGCTGGGGCTTTAAGAGAAAACACCAAAACACTGAGACTTGCAATAAGACTGGGAGAGCTGATGTGACTGATCTGGAGCAGCACTAATAATTTATGAATAGCACATGCTAACTGTATGACTATATTGGTGCAACTCTACAGGTGGCTGTCAGCAAAAATAAGCAGGAAGGAAAAAAAAGAGTTCAAGTTAAGCTACACTCCAGCAAACACTTGAGGGCTGCTAAAGGACAGTGGCAGAGCTATTACCTCCAACGACTCAGGCTTGATTCCTGCTGAGCCTACAGAAGGGCCAAAGGCCAGGAACACAGAAGAACTATGCAGGGTTTAAAAGGGACCCTCAGAAGAGGGGACAGTTTTTCAAGGGAAACCAAACAAAGAGAGCTACTCAATCAGGGCTGTCTGAAGAAGGTAGGTTTGCCTACAGTACTACCTGGGTACTGCAAGGGTAGGCAGGAGATGTGTGTGTAAACAGCTTTAAAATCCTCCCTGAATACTTTGTTTCTACCATTAACAAACACTACTTGGATTTTTAAGAAGGCTGTCTGGTCTCTGTATGCAACTGATCAGACTCCTGAAGGAAGAACTGCAGGTGTCTGAACTCAGTCAGACCTGTAGGTTATTGGTGGATGCCCAGGGGGCTGTATCCCAGGGCTTGGTCTAAGAATGGGAGAACTGGAAAATTCCACCCCAGGAGAAGTAAAAGCAAGAGGCCTGACACTTGAGCATGTGCACTCAGCTGAGAAAAGGGAGAGAGGGGCACCCAGTCCTGCAACCATGACAGTTATCAACACAGATGTTCTGTCAGTGCCAGAGCTCCTTCTAGTTGTTACAATGTGGCTTTATTTGTTATGCCACGCAGAGGCCTTATAATAAAGGACTAACACAGCTGTGTCCTGAATACACCACTGTATTCAAAGCAGACAAAAGGGACCCGAATGTTCGACAAAGTCTCGGGAAATGCTGTTAAATAACAAAGTCTGAAAGGGTCTCCCCAGGACGGGTACAGGCCTGGGACGTGTTGACAAAGATGGGCTAGCTACGATGGAATTTTGTCATGGAAGGAATCTAGATGTGATTGTAACACTATCTTTGCAATTCTTTTTATTAAAAAGTGGATTAAGTCGCTAGACTGAAAGCTCTTGCACTTGGTGAACCGATATCACTGACATCTGAAAACGGCCTTCGTATCAGGAACTTGAGCTCATGTGCACCAAGTGACCCCAAAAGAGCTTTATCAGCACATCTGCATATTCAAATGTGTCAAGACCACAAACCTACTGACTGCATGTGGTGCTGCAGAGACACTGGTCCACCTTCAATTAGTTCATCATAGGACAAAATAAATATGGATGGTAATCAGGTGACAGTACAAGGTCAGCTCAATGGCACCCACATACAAAGCAGTAGCTGTAGCCGCCACATCCCCTACAAAGGCTGTCTGGAGATGCAAGGCCAGGTCAATGATGGATGAGAGGAAGGATGGTCCAGTAGTTACAATTCTAGCTTGGGACTTGAGAGTAAGATTCCAGTCCCTGCTCTGCCACAGACTTCCTGCAGGACCTTGGTTGCTCCGTGCCTCAGTTTCCCATCTGTACAATGGGATAACAGCCCTGCCCTGCCTCACCAGGGTGTTGTGAGGTTAAACACATTAAAGATCGGGAGGTGAACAGATGTTATGGTGACAGGGGCCAGAGAAGTACTCAAACTGTTCCCATCATGCCCTTTTTTCCCCATATACTTAATACTTTCCAGGAATTTGCTACTTTTGCTGTTTTACTGTCTACACCACAGGTTTTTATTCATTTATTTTTAAACTTGAGGAAAAACTCTCCCTACAGTGAAAACAGCTGCCTCTTCAGATCTGAAATTTGGCACGCCCATAGTGTTGTGTGTGTAGTTCACAGGCTGCTCAATCTCAGAAAGGGTGCATGTAAGTGACAGGACCATCATTTGGGAGCATGAGTAGTGGAACAGAACTAAGTGATTCGAGCCCCAGATGGGCTGACTACGCATGCCCATGTGTATACCTTCTGGGGCTGCTTAAGGAGCCTTGGAACCCCTTTCCACAAGCCCCTTCCTCACCTGTGAGAAGGGGCTCAATAAATTCCTTGGCTCCTGAGGGCAAGGTGGTACAGAGCCCCTCGCTCCTGCTCAGGATACCCATGTGGGGTAAGCACTGCAGGACTCCCGCTCGGGCTCCCGCCAATATTCCTCTAGCTGGTGCCTGAAATCCCCACAGCCCTGAACTGCCAGCTTCCGTCATCTCTAAGGGCACAGAGGGGAACTGGTAGCTATGGGGCTGTGAGGAGCACCAGGAAACCCCTTCCCCTCCCCCCCACGGATACGCTCAGTTTTTGATAGAGAGGGTTAAGATATGCGCTATTCCCACCTCCTCTTGGCCATATAACCTGAACCGTGCTGCACAGGAATGGCGAGCAGTGTGATTAACTTCACTAACTCTATTTCCTGCTTTTCTAGCAGCTGTGTGCTGTTTTTCCTCAGCCACCATTCTCATAAGGGGCACTGAAATCTGTTTCCTGATATCCTAGCATAGGGGTTCTGGGAACTGAACTCCCTCATTCTGGAAGGGCATGAGGAACTGACAAAGCTGTTTGGATGCCTGTTCGTTAGAGAAGGGAGCGGATGAAGGAAATCTGTGAGGAAAACATTTTTGGATTTAAAGAGGAAGTGGCAGAATCGGTACCCCAAATAGCACCAGACCTGCTAGGGCCTGCTGGAGATGAGGGTTTGAGAGCCTCAACATGCACAGATGAGGCTGTAGCAGCGTTTCTCGCTGCTCTCAGAGTGGCAGTGACAGCTGGTTGAATCCATAGCTCTGTATTTGAATATTCTGGGTCTTCTTGTAAGGTGAACCCTTTAAGTTTAAACTTTTTTTGACACAACTACTAAGTTCTCTGCAGGGTTTTTGGCTGCAGCAGCAGATTTAATCAACTTCAGTTCAAGATTAATGAGGTTTTATGCCTGGGAATAGCCTTAACTTTTAAACAAGGCTTAAACACTGTTCAGTGACAGGAATCCCCGTACATTGGGCTAAGCTTACAAGTAGCCCAGGAATGGGCCCCATTCCTTCCCAGCTTGGCTCCTGCCTACATGAACACTGATGTATGTACACAGTACGTATAAAATCAGTGCATTAATTTAGACGCTTACAGGTCCATATAAAACACTTACAATGCAAGTTCATACACTTTAAAATATACGTTATTTTAAAGTCAAGTGATATCCATTCTCTTATATTTTGCACCTCTTTGAAACCTATGAAAAGTCACTTTGTTACCAGGACTACTGTAGCAGTGCAGTTGGTAAGTGACTCTGTAGTTATTAGGAAGCAAAAAAGCACAAGGAAAATCCTTTGAAAGTGCAAGAGGGAGCATGTTAACTCCTGCCCTTCTGTAGCTCCATTTGACTGGCCCTAAGCTATCCAGGAGGGAAAAAACCTCTGTTCTGCCCTGAGACAAGATGTAGCATGGAAAACAAGTTAAGAGGTTGAGTTTTAGTTTTGATGAAGCTGGGAGAATGAGGGTTTGCAAAAGAAACTCAGTTTCATAACATAAAGCTACTTTTGGCCTTAGCAATGGAAAGTCTAACTCACCCTGTGAAGATATACTTAAATTCAGTGGAACTACACAAGAAAGGAAAAAAATGTCAAGATCTTACTCACGTACCTAACACTGCACAGCTACCTAAACAGCGTATTGTATTAGTGGAATAGTAGGTGATCATATTCTTGTACACATGCATTACAAAATGCAACCTTAATTTTCACATTTCTTGATGTTTCAGCAGTTAACACTGCTGCTGTAGTGTTGCACTTACCATTAAAGGTAGGCTAAGTATTAAATGCAAGTTACCTGCATTTTGACTGCAATAACCACAGAAATGAGCTCCTTATCCAATTCCTTTAAGACAACCAGTTTCTTTAAAGTCAAGGTACACAACCTGCAAGCAAGAACACAGGAGAAGCAGCTATGAGTTATGCCTGGAAAAGGAAAGGATATAAAGGCAGAGCACCCTGGAGGTACAGCATGCCCTTGGGATGAATTTCTTCTTTTTCCTTTCATGTATCGGAGAACAGAGTACAGACTACTGACCCACAAGCTAGGTTAAAAAATTACAAGTTCTTTAAGCCAGACAATCAATAGAACTCAGAATTGCACATTTTCAAGTATGTTGGCTATTTCACTTTACAACTCCTGGCCCATGAAGACCTACTTCTACCTGTTTGTCAACTGCTGTTTTCATGATTTCTTTTAAAAGTTAATAAGCAGTTCTGGCCACCCAAATGGAAAAACGGGGATTTAAGCTCTTCCCTCTGCCCCCTGCTGTTGGCATGCCAAGCAGCTGAAAGTAGTGTCACACTCCACATATCACTACTTTGCTTTGGTCAAAGCTGTTAAGAACATAAGAATGACCATATTGGGTCAGACCAGTGGTCCATCTAATCCACTATCCTGTCTCTGACCATGGCCAGTGCCAGGATGTTTTCAGAGGGAATTAACAGAACAGAGCAACTTGTAGAGTGATCCATCATTGTTATCCAGTCCCGGTTAGAGGTTTAGGGACACCCAAAGCATGGGGTTGCGTCCCTGACTACCTTGGCTAATAGCCACTGATGGACCTATCATCCATGAGCTTCTCTACACTTGCAGAGTTTTTCTGCTGTAAGTTTCACCAGTGATTGTGGGGGGGAAGGGATGGCTCAGTGGTTTGAGCATTGGCCTGCTAAACCCAGGGTTGTAAATTCAATGCTTGAGGGGGCCACTTAGGGAACTGGGGCAAAAATCAGTACTTGGTCCTGCTAGTGAAGGCAGGGGGCTGGACTCAATGATCTTTCAAGGTCCCTTCCAGTTCTAGGCAATGGGTATATCTCCAATTATATATTATGATAGGGAATCAGTGAAAGGGCTGGTTTGTGTACTCAATTTCTCAGGCATCAGAGAGTCTTTACATTAGCAGCATCCTAGGGCAGCTATCCCACAGTGCAGCTCTCTTCAGTTTGATGATGAGTCTGTGGGAAGGGGGGTGATTCACAGGCATGGATATAAACTGGACACTAGGAAGCTTAGACTTGAAATTAGACAAAGGTTTCTAACCATTAGAGGAGTGAAGTTCTGGAACAGCCTTCCAAGGGGAGTAGTAAAAGACATATCAGGCTTCAAGACTAAACTGATAAGTTTATGGAGGGGATGGTATGATGGATAGCCTAATTTTGGCAATTAATTGATCTTTGATTATTAGCAGGTAAATATGCCAAATGGTCTGTGATGGGACATTAGATGGGGGGGACCTGAGTTACTACAGAGAATTCTTTCCTGGTTCTGGGCTGGTGAGTCTTGCCACATGCTCAGGTTTAGGCTGATCGCCATATTGGGTCAGAAGAATTTTCCTCCAGGCAGACTGGCAGAGGCCCTGTTTTCACCTTCCTCTGCAGCATGGTCACTTGCTGGAGGATTCTCTGCACCTTGAGGTCTTTAAACCAGGATTTGAGGACTTCAGTAACTCGAGACATAGGTTAGGGGTTTGTTACAGGAGTGGGTGGGTGAGATTCTATGGCCTGCATTGTGCAGGAGGTCAGACTAGATGACCATAATGGTCCCTTCGGACCTTAAGTCTATGAATCTATGAATCCTGGGTCCCCGCACAGCCTCCTCCTCCCCAAACACTGATAAGCTCCAGTAGCTCAGCATGGCTCCAAGCAAGAGATCACATGCTCCAGGGAGCAGGCATTGTCACCTGGCCAGATCAGTGAGCACTTGACAAGAAAATAGGAAGGGGAGTTTCAAAGTTCCCCGGGTTTTACAGGAGGAGGGGTGGATGTATGTTTACCTGGTGTCAGAGCAGCAGAGCTGCTGGCTAGAGTGGTTGCCTAGGCACAGTGGGACATCCTCCAGAGGCTAAAAGCTGTGTGAACAGGAAGAATGCGTCTTCACTTGCACATCACCGCAAAAGCATCACCAGTAAGAGCTGTATGCCACTCGTGGAAGTGGTTTTCTTTTTGCAGGGAAAATTCTGAGTTTCACTGCAAAAAGTCATTAACAAGTATAGAGGCTCCCATAGTTTTTGAGCAAAAAGGGATTTTTTCTGCTTTAAAATGGCAAGTGTAGACATGCCCTCATTCTTTTTTGAACAGTGTTATACTTTTTGGCCTTCACAATGGTAACAAGTTCCTCAGGTTGAATCCATTTGTCTGAAGTAGTTCCTTGTTTGTTGTAAACCTGCTACCTATTAATTTACTCAGGTAATCCTCCCATTCTTGTTTTATTTGATGTCATTAGTGATCCAATACCACTGTGCATTGAAATAATTCCTTGTATAAAGTACAAATGGAATCAGTGCAATACACAAGTGTTAATATCAAGAAACAAGCATTAGTGTCTGGATTTTAATATTGGGCTGGCCAGAAAGAAGCCCATCCTCTCTGCATGCATGGGGAAAATCCTGCTTCACTGAGCCCTTTCTCAGACACCTCCTCGCAGCACAGCTCCTAGGTATGACTTCTCCTAGAAGCAGTGTATAAGCCTTACAACTCTACAATTTGGCTCAGTGTTTCGTGTGCATGGTTCCATCAGGTCCTCTATTCATTATGAGAACAACAGGGACTCTAATCTCTTTGGAGTTATCCTCCTAACTCTCCACACTTGTGTTGTCCATGCCTGATTTTTTTTTCCCCCTCTTTTTTTTTTTGGATGGTCCTCGTCATCACAGATATTGCCATTCCTCAGCATGAGTTATGCCAGGCTGCAAGGAGATGCTCTGGTCTCGCAAGAGATCAGATGTGAAAGGCCGCAATATAAGTGGATTCTGCACCCACTCTTATTACTTTGCTCCAATTCAATATTGTCCATAGGTCAATGGTCCCCAAACTATGGGGCATGCCCCCCTCAGTTGGCCTGGGCTAGCCCCCATGGAGGGTGGGAGGGAGCACCACCCAGCCCTTATCTACTCCAGATTACATTATAGGTAAGGGGGGGGCATGACAAAAAAAGTTTGGGGGCCACTGCCATAGGTGAAGGGAGCCTAGTCAATTTCCTTTAAGAGACCCACTGATTAATGGAAAATCTTTTGGAACAAAAGAGGAGAGGACAATTTGGTGAGCAATTCACACCCCCACCCCGGCACCATAACTATATACAAGGCTGCCCCCTACAGTGCATGCGGAAGCAGCAAGTGTGAAACTGACAAGCCTGCTCCATTTTATTCCTCTCTTGCTTGGTCATTGGGAAAATGGGTGCTGCTCTACATGAAGCACGTTCCTGTGCTACTAGCAACACCTGGAAGTGAGGAGATCAACAGATAGCTGATCCTTCCCGTGTGCGTCCTATCCTATACTCCCAGTAAGAGCGGAGGACCTTGTCTCTCCGACATCTGTACATTGCACTTCCTGCCCCAGCAAGAGCAGGAAGTGAAACTGACCCACACTGTGTTGGTTTCATTCCCTGGCTGCTGCTCCTGCAAGCACAGCATGAACAGGGCCTGAAGGCCCTGTCATATAACCTTGGTCACAAACTCATCAAGTTGCATCTTCAAACTAGTTAGGTCATTTGCCCCAACAGCTCCTATTGGGAGGCTGCTCCAGAACCTCTCTCCTCTGATCATTAGAAACAGGGCTTTGGAGTGGAGCCTGGAGCTGGAGTGCGGAGCAGCTCCGGAGCAGTGGAGCTGCAGGTTTTTGCCTGGAGTTGGAGCACAGCTCCAAAGCCCTGGTTAGAAACCTAATTTCCACCCTAAATTTACTCATGGCCACTATTCCATTTGTTCTTGTGCCAACATTGTCTTTAGCTTCCACAGCTCTTCTCCCTCCCTGGTGCTTATCACTTCAGCAGGACCAGCAGCACACGCTCCATGCTGGGAGTAGGGACACCTGCTAAAGGGGGCAAAGGGCCCCAAGTCAGACCAAACTGGAGACTGGTGAGGCAGTGCACTCAGCTCCTAAGAGAGAGCAGATGTGAAAGAGCAAAGGCCCCTCTAGCAATCCCTCCTGCTGGCAAGGGTCCAGAGGGACCCATATGCATGTTCCATCATACAAAGGATGCAGAACGTTGACACTCTCTTCCAGCCAACCTCCCCGCACCCCCAACATCAACCATGGACAAAATCCCAGAAAACAAACCTAAACAAGTAAAATACAGAACTGTCGCGGGGGTTAGGTTCTAAAACCAGTATGTAAGGCGAAAATTGCATATAGTCAAAACCCCAGACTAGCAGCAAGCTGAGCTGGGCCGGCGGTCGGAACTCCAGACCAGCTCAGCCCGCCGCCGGTCTGGGGTTCCATCCGCCACCTCCTGACAGCCGGGGACACGGCCCCGCTCAGCCACTGCCGGCCCGATGGACAGAACCCCCGGCTGGCAGCGGGCTGAGCGGGGCTGCGTCTCCTGGCTGGCAGGAGCCAGCAGACGGAACCGCGCATAGTTGAATTCACGTAAGTTAAATGCACGTATGATGCGACTCCATCGTAAAATGAAAAGCTCTACTCCACATAGAGGTTTTACCCCCAAAATGATCCAGAGAACCACAAAAGTCCCCAAGGAACTGCATTACTATCTATTTTACACAGAAATGTGTGCAACACTGGGACAATTCATAGTACCTCTGGGCCTCAGTTTCCCCATATGTACAACAGGGATAACAGCCCTCCCTACAGGGGTGTTATGCGGATGAATACATTACAGATGGAGAGGTGCTGAGATACTACAGGAATGGGCAGCAATGTACAACTCTGACAAACTCAGCCCCTCCTTGACCAGTTGAAGAGAGAGGGGAAAAGAGAGAATGGAGGCTCTCATACATGAAGTCCATCCACACAGAAAGGTGGAAGCTCAAACTGAGGGCAAGTGGGAAGGGAACAGAACAGAAAGGCAGAAACAGGGGGAGAAGAGAGTGAAGGCCAGTATGTTTGACTGCACATCTAGTTTTTACTGTGTGTGCCAGCACTAATTAGAAGTGATTCAGAGATAAATGTGTCCCCTACTCCAGACTGAGGGAGGAAAAAAGACCTCCATTCCTCACCCTGTCCCAAAAGAAATGTCAAGTGTCAAGCACATGCATGCTGCAGCAGAGTCAGGGACGAGCTGTGATGCCATTTATTTTCTTTATAATGCTGTAGCTGGAGAACACTCATACCCTCACTTGCCAAAATCCACAGAGCTGTGGCTGGTCAGGTGATGAGAGCAGAGGTATAACAGGACATTGTCTCTGCTGACAGACCAAAACAATAGGCTCTTTTTGTACATCATACCAAAAGCTTGAGAAGGAAAAGGTACGTAAAGAAACAATTGTGCTCTCAGCACACACAGAAATATACAAGGGCATTCTGTTCTCCACTGACATTCTTTCAATTAGTCCTTTGTAAGCTTTGATCAAACTCATGCAGCACTGCTGCCTGAGAAAACTCCCTTTACAGTGATCAGGGAAACAAAAGCAGTTAAAAAAAGACATGAGATACATCTGCTTTCTTTATCCATGATTGCAGGACAACTGGTACTAAAAGGCTCTTCACACCAAGAACAATGAAGCATTTATATCCTCCAGCAGAGGAGGAGATTCAGAGAAATCCACAGTGTAAAAATCATTAGTGCAGTCAGCGTGTTTATCATTGCAGGTCTAAACTGTCTAGCTTCTGTTACTTTATAAATCAAAACAGGAGATGGGAGGAGACTAATGCTTGCAAAAAAAACCATTTTAAAAAGGTTATTCCAAGGGAGCATTGATAGCAGCCACCGCCACATTTGGAGTAATGCACCAACAGTGGACTCAGTGGCTAAAACCAATGAGAGGCCTCCATGTCCAGATGCATACACAGAACAGCACCAAGATTATCCACAAAGGAGGCATAAAGGTATCACCCCCTTTGTGTTCCTGTCTACCTGATTGGAATTTAAGTGATAACTAAGTCTCGTGGATCAGCAATTGTCTGCTCTTAACATCTTTATTAACTAGAAAATGTTGCAATGAGCATGTTAAATTTCATGAGCAATACTAAACTGAGAAGAATTATTAACACCCAGGAAGGACAGAAATACACAGTGACCTAGACAGATTTGAAACAGGAGAATGATTTTCAGCTTGAAAAGATGCATTCAATATACATAGGGAAAAATCTAGTACACAGCTATCCAATAGGAAGGAGGAAACTTGGAATCAATAATGTGAGACACACCCAGGCTGATGACAGAAGTAGGCTGAACGACTTGTAAATATTTCAAAACTGTATATTGCGCATGTGCAGCAGAACATTTTTAGTGCACTTGTTTCAGCAGCCACCTGTAACTGAGTATGCAAATACATAGCTAGTTCAGTGCACACAGGTGGGTTCAAGACAGACAGTTAACCCACAAAAGCTTAGAACCTTCACTTTTGTATTCCTTGTTTTTCATCTCTACTGTACAACCATGCAATTTTTGCATTTAATAGATACATAATTCTGATTATTCTAGCTCATTTCATTTATGTCAAGGTTGGGATTGGGACGGACTTCCCTTCTCAGCTTTTATTGGCAGGGACATTTTGTGTGTTTTTTTTTTTTTTTTTTTTTGCTTTTCTCAAGGAACTTAAATATCCATTGGGAGCACAGATAGGTGACAATTTCCCTTGCTGCTAAATGATGAACTAGCAATTGGCTGAGCCCTCAAGGGTTAACTCTCTCACTCTACAAGGCAGCAGGAACAGAGAGAGGGATGCAAATGTCCCCTTTAAGTACACTGCCTTGTTAATTAGATCAACTTGCTGAGGCCGCACCTGCTGCAAGCTCCCTCTGTCTTGAGCCCTGGTGTGTCCCCACCATGCTCTATGGAAGCTGGGGTAAGCGAGGTGCAGAAGCAGGACACCTTGACTTTAGCCCTCCTCTTCCTCCCCCATCCCAGAAAGCAGGAGTCTCAGGGAGCAGCTCCAAAGGCAGAGTGCAGGAGCAGCACATGGCAGTGGGGGGAGGGAATGCTGAACTGCAGGCAGCTGCTGCACAGGGAATTTAGGGGAGTAGGGAGCTGATGGGGGGGCTGCCAGTCCACTCTGGTTCCAAGCCCCCACCAGCGAGCTCCAATGGGCTGCTCTTCCTGCAAGCAGTAGACAAAGCAGGCGGCTGCCAAACGATGTTAGAAGGGAGCATTGCACAACTTTACACAAGCATGTTCCCTAATTGATCAGCAATGAAACGACGTTAACCAGGATGACTAAGTGAGGAGTTACTGTATTACCCAAAATAAATAATATCTAACATGCCCAGGGTTTTTTTTTCAACTTGTCTTCGTAGATCAGGTTTTCTAAACCTTATTTTTTTGCTCTCCTCTAGATTCTCCCCCAGTTTAGCCACATCTTTCCTAAAGTGTGGTTCCGCAAATTGGAACAAATACCCCAGCTGAGGCCTTACCAGCATCAAACAGAGCTGGACAGTTACCTTCCGTTTCTTACATACAACACTCCTGTTAATCTACCTCAGAATGATATTAACCTTTTTGCAACTCCACTATAACTCCCACATCTTTTTCTGCAGTGCTACTGCCTCACCAGTTATTCCCCATTTTGAAGTTGTGCATTTGAGTTTTTCTTCCTAAGTGAAGTACTTTGTATTTGTCTTTACTGAATTTCATCTTGTTTACTTCAAACAAATTCTTCAATTTGAATTCTAATCCTGTCCTCCAAAGAGCTTGTAACGCCTTTCAGCTTGGTATCACTTGCAAATTTTATAAGCACATGTTCCATTCCGTTATCCAAGTCGTTAATAAAAATATTGACTAGTACCAGACTCGAGAGAGAGACCCCTCCATGATCTCACTAGATACATTCTCCAAGTTTGACAGCAAACCAGTGATAACTACTCCGAGTACGGTTTTTCAACAAGCTGTGCACCCACCTTATAGTAATTTCATTTACACCAGTGCTTCTCAAAGTGATGGTCCGCAGACCAGTGCCGGTCCGCAAGCCATTGGCTGCTGGTCCACGGTGAGTTTCCTCATAAGAGCATCAAATAGGATAATAATATGCCACATAGGGAAAAAAACTGCCGGTCCCCCACATTAGATAGCTTGAGAAGCACCAATTTAGACCACTTTCCCCTAGTTTGCTTATGAGAATGTCATGTGGGTCTGTCTCAAATGCTTTACTAAAATCAAGGTAAGTCTGATCTACTGCTCCCCTGCCCCCTGCGCCCAATATACCAGGCCAGTAATGCTGCCAAAGAAGAAAATTAAGTTGATTTGACACGATCTGTTCTTGACAAATCCATGCTGGCTGTTACTTATCACTATTATACTCTGGTCTGTATCTTCCCACGAATTGAAGCTAAGATGACTGGTCTATAATTGTTCAGGTTCTCTGTGTACTCCTTTTTAAAGAAAAGATAGGTTTTATGGTTTGTTCTTCTCCAGTTCTCTGGGACCCCACCTGTCCTCCATAAGTTCTCAAACATAATTGCTAACAGTTCTGAGATTGCTTTATATAGTTAAGTACCCTAAGCCCAGGGTCAATTTCACCAGGCCCCATGGACTTGCTTACAATATTCTTTCCCATGTTTTCCCTATTCTGGCTTGTGTTCCTTCCCTCTGGGTGCTAATATTAGATGCTTCAAGCATCCAAACAAAACTAACATTTTTAGAGAAGGACTTAGGCTATGTCTTCACTAGCACTGCTGCAGCACTTTAACGTGGCTGTGTAGTCGCAGCACCAGCGAGAGAGGTCTCCCAGCACTGTAAAAAAAAACCTACTGCCTCGAGGGGAGTAGCTCCCAGTGCTGGTTCACTGTCTACACTGCCACTTTACAGAGCTGAAATGTGCAGCGCTCAGGGGGGTAAGCAAATTAGCCATTGAACACCTCAGCCTAGATTCATAGACTCTAGGACTGGAAGGGACCTCGAGAGGTCATCGAATCCAGTCCCCTGCCCTCATGGCAGGACCACATACTGTCTAGACCATCCCTGATAGACATTTATCTAACCTACTCTTAAATATCTCCAGAGATGGAGATTCCACCACCTCCCAAGGCAATTTATTCCAGTGTTTAACTACCCTGACAGTTGGGAACTTTTTCCTAATGTCCAACCTAAATCTCCCTTGCTGCAGTTTAAGCCCATTGCTTCTTGTTCTATCATTAGAGACTAAGGTGAACAAGTTTTCTCCCTCCTTCTGATGACACCCTTTTAGATACCTGAAAACTGCTATCATGTGTCATCTATTTTCTCCTTCTCCATCCTTTGTCTCTCTCTTGTTCCTAATGTACTTATAGAACCTTTTATTACATGTCTCTTGCCAGGTTTAACTCAGTTTGTGCCTTCACCTTTCTGATTTTGTCCCTATATGCTTTCCTTCCTGTTCTTTTGTACCTATCCTTAGCAATTCATCTGTGTTCCTGCTTTTTGCAGGATTCCTTTTTAATTTTCAGGTAATTAAAAAGCTCCTAATTGAGCCATATTGTCCCCTTACCATTCTTTCTATCTTTCCTTAGTGTTGGAATAGTTTGCTGTTGTGCCTTTAATACTGTCTCTTGGAAAAACTGCCAATTCTCCTGAACTCCTTTTCCCCCCTCAGATTTTCTTGCCATAGGACCTCACCTCCTAGTTCTGAGTTTGTTCAAGTCTGCTTTTTTGAAGTCCATCATCATTCTTCTGTGGTCCCTCCTTCCTTTCATTTGGCTCATGAAGCCTATCACTTATGCTCCTAGTTGCCTTTCACCTTCAGATTCACAACTAATTCCTCCCACTTAGATAGAATCAAGCATATAACGGCTGCTCTCCGGTTATTTCTCTCCACCTTCTGGAACAAGTAGTCTACACCCAAATGAAATGGTGTGTACTAACAGCCTCGCTACACATGCTGTCTGCCTTTAGGATAGCAATTACCTGCTGGGAAAGTAACATTTTGGTAGTCAAGGTCTAAAAGAAGTAACACCCAGTATAACCAAAAAAGGCAGCAAATTGTTTATTAATTTGGTAATTCTGTTTGTGTTCCTCGGGGTATAAAAAGCAGAAAAATATCTGTAAGAATGAAATTGGCTCACTGAATTAAATATTTGTTTCTCCATGGGGAGCACAGTAATTGCACTGAGACTTCACTCACACAGAGATCTTTGACCAACAGGAAGGAAACAAAATTAAAAATTAAAGACTTGCATTTTAATTAAACCCCATGAAACTCAGGAGCGTGGATGGAAGAACCAGCTGCTATATCAAGTGAGCCAAACTCTAGACCAGGGGCAGGCAACCTATGGCATGCTTCAGTGGCCCTGGCCCTGGTCCAAGGGGCTCTGCAGTTTATTTTATTTTTAAATGAAGCTTCCTAAA
The DNA here is from genome assembly GCF_003597395.2 of Chelonoidis abingdonii. Lineage (NCBI taxonomy): Eukaryota > Metazoa > Chordata > Testudines > Testudinidae > Chelonoidis > Chelonoidis abingdonii. The sequence goes on along the minus strand of NC_133775.1, from coordinate 66,994,093 downwards.
CATTTTAAAAACCTTATTTACTTTACATACAACAACAGGGTTAGTTGTATATTATAGACTAATAGAAAGAGACCTTCTAAAAATGTTAAAATGTATTACTGGCACACGAAACCTTAAATCAGAGTGAATAAATGAAAACTCGGCACACCACTTCTGAAAGGTTGCCAACTCCTGCTCTAGACTGAGACTCTAATGCAAGGGTGGACAAACTATGGCCCCTGGGCCAGATCTCGCCTGCCAGCCATTTTAAGCCATCCCTCAAGCTCCTGCTGGGGAGCAGGGCCTGGGGCTTGCCCCAGTCCAGCACTCTAGCTGGGGTTCCAGGTTGGGAGCTGCTCCATGCAGCTCCTGGAAGCAGTGACATGCCTCCCCTCCCCCATGGGAGCTGCAGGGGCAGTGCCTGCAGATGGGGAAGTGTGCACAGCCACCTGGCTGTGCCTCTGCATAAGAGGTGGAGAAGAGACATGCCGCTGTTTCCGGGAGCTGCTTGAGGTAAGTGCCGCCCAGAGCCTGTACCTCTGATGCTCTCTCCATGCCCCAAACCCCCTGCCCCAGCTCTGATCCCCCTCCCATCCTCCAAACCCCTCGATCCCAGACCGGAGCAACTTCCTGCACCCCAAACCTCTCATTCCAAGTCCCACCTCGGAGCCTGCACCCTAACCCACTGCCCCAGCGCTGATACTCCTCCCACCCTCCAAACTCCTAACTCCCAGTCCAGAACACCCTCCTAACACCCTAAACTCCTCATCCCCAAACCCCACCCCAGAGCCTGCATCCCCAGCCGGAGCCATCACCTCCCTTCCCCTTTTCATCCCAGACAGGAGCCCCCTCCTGCACCCTGAACTCCTCATTTCTGGCCCTACCCTGGAGCTTGCACCGCCAACCAGAGCCCTCACCCCCTCCCGCACCCCAACCCCAATTTTGTGAGCATTCACGGCCTGCCATACAATTTCTATTCCCAGATGTGGCCTTCAGGCCAAAAAGTTTGCCCACTCCTACTCTAATGAATCAGATGCTCCATGAGCAACAGAAACAGGACACCTTGTCCTGATAAGCAGACCACATATTTAAAGGGAATCCTGATAAGCAGACCACATATATGTACAGAGGCAGGTTCCCTCTGCACATATAGTCTGACAAAAGTTACACAATTCTGATCCTCTCAAAAAGTTACAAATTTCGATCAGTGGACATGCTGCTTTCAGGGAATCTGTGTTTCAGCATGGACATTATTTGTACAAATGTATTGGAGACGGTCGAATGAGAGGTGAACGTATCATAATGAGATTTTACTCACCCCCCAAAACAAGCACCTTCTGTATACAAAGTATTACTTTGACACAATGAGACCTTTGTGCTTTCATACAGATTTGCATAAGTCTGCAGCTCCACCTCTGCTTTGCTTCTGTCACTCAGATAATTACATTAGGCACAGGCAGCAACTGCTACATTTAAAGATACAAAGCAATGTTCCATTATAACCCTATTTACATTCCATAAGTTGAGTGTATCACTTTTTGGCCTCACATATTCCACATAGTCTGTGCCTCAAGGTGAAATTTTGTTTGAGAAAAATCCCTTGAGCCACTTACATGAGAAGAGGGGCAGGGACAACATTTTTACATAAAAAAATAAAAATTGTTTTGCTAACAAAGGAACAGCTGAAGCGAGATGTGTATAGGAGTCTGATGAAGCAGCATTTTTCTGAGGAAATTGATTTCATCAGGTTATGAATGTTTGAAAAAAAATCAGACAGCCTATATAGCAGAGTGCAAGTTTGTTAAGTATGCGCCTAATCAACTAATTGCAGCACCTACATGTCAGCAGTTTAGTAGCATTTAATTCACTATTTCCGCAAAGACTCCTAACTGGGCTGGACCTCCCCAGTGTTTCAGGAAACCCAGGTATCAAGAAAGGGGGAGAAGTAGGAAAACAATCATCCTAATCTCACCAACACGTTCTGTGGCTTAAGGCTTGGACTGGGAAGTCCTGAGCTTTTCTCACCTTTTCCACTGACTGGCCATGTTAGTTCTTTGCAACCAAATCTTACATGAGTCCTTGGGTTGCCATGTGTCAGTCCCATTTACTGATAGGATCACTGAGGCAGATACAGGTTAAAGTTACAATGCAACAAATGGAATAAGCCCAGATTTCTGATGTGCTGTACCCGTGTCTTAGGCCTCTCAGCAAGTTAGGAGTCTATGCTTAGATATACAATGGGACTAATGGCCCACTTTGGTAAGGAACTCAAACCTACACATGAAAACTACTGTAATTCAAATGCTCATAGAGCAAAACCCATCTCTTCCAGGACAAGACCACCAAGCCTTCTCAGTGAGGACTAGTTCCATACCTAGTTGCAACTTTCAACCCTCTTCCATTTTGACTGCAGCTCTGCTCAAGAAACGTTTGAGATTTTTTTCCCTTCCCAATAGGAAGAGTATTTTTCATTGTCCTCATACTCAAAAATAGCTGTGAAAGTCTGGAAACAGCGTCCATTATAATGGTGGTTACTCTACGGTCCTAAGATTTTACGGCTGTAGAGATCAGGTGTTCTAACCTTGAATAGTAGCAGGTAACTGAGTGGGCCTCCCTTCCTACTTGGCTAGTGAAGCCTGAATCTGCTGAGTATAGTACAAATCCATTTGTTCCAAGCTCTGTATGTGTGGTTCGAATAAGTGCAAGAGGTCTGAGGGGAAAGCATTAGTTCTGGTGGGATGCTCAATTTAAGTTCTTTCGGTCAATAAATTTGCATCCATATTTTTAAAAATGGGACTGTACACATCCCCAGGGCCTGGGATGCATGCATTTTTATCAGCTGAATAGTGACAGAGAACTAAATGGTGATCAGGTGTGAAAATATGAGTTTATAAGCTTTGACCCAACACTCTGGTTGGAAGAGGTACATTTCCTGGATGCTCCGAAGGCCTTAATGAATGGTGGCTGGGCTACAGTAGCTTTAGTCAAGGAAGGTAACTCATTCAGGAGGCACCAAGCCAAGCAGTTCCAGATCATACAATTTACAGCTTAAAGAGAAATGCCGCTGGGGTGTATAATGTTTAGTAAGGAAATGCCGTGCACAAAAATTGCATTAATAATGCACTATTGAAAGGGAGAAACCCACAGGGGTCTGGAAAGGTTGAGCTTTCAACTACAACAATCAACTCCTCCCATACATGCCACTTCTATGACCAGCTGCATGGCATATCTAGGTGGGGAACCTACCACTATCCCCCACTGTCTGTGGATACCTGCAAGGCGGAGTGTCATGCAACAGGGAGGAGGATTTTGCAGAGGAGGAGGAAGAGGAGAATGCGCAGCAGGCAAGCGGTGAATCTGTTCTCCCTAGCAACCAGGAACTTTTCATCACTGTGGAGCCAATACCTGCCCACAGAGGAGAAGGACCTCAGAGTATTGGTTGATCACAGGATGACTATGAGCCACCAACGTGATATGGCCATTAAAAAAGCTAATGCAGTTTTAGGATGCATCAGGCGAGGTATTTCTAGCAAAGATAAGGAGGTGTTAGTACCATTACACAAGGCACTGGTGAGACCTCATCTGGAATACTGTGTGCAGTTCTGGTCTCCCATGTGTAAGAAGAATGAATTCAAACTGGAACAGATTCAGAGACAGGCTACTAGGATGATCCGAGGAATGGAAAACCTGTCTTATGAAAGGAGATTCAAAGAGTTTGGCTTGTTTAGCCTAACCAAAAGAAAGTTGAGCGGGGATATGATTGCTCTTTATAAATATATCAGAGGAATTAGTTACGCTTAGTACAAATGTGGACACAAGAACAAATGGATATAAACTGGACACTAGGAAGTTTAGACTTGAAAGTAGACGAAAGTTTCTAACCATTAGAGCAGAGAAGTTCTGGAGCAGCCTTCCCAGGAGAGTAGTGGGGGCAAAAGACGTACCTGGCTTTAAGACTAAGCTTGATAAGTTTATGGAGGGGATGGTATGATGGGATAGCCTAATTTTGGCAACTGATCAAAGATCAATTGCCAAATTATCAGCAGGTAAGTATACCCAGTGGTCTGGGATGGGATCTGACTCACTACAGAGAATTCTTTCCTGGGTGCTGACTGGTGAGTCTTGCCCACATGCTCAGGATTTAACTGATCGCCATATTTGGGGTCAGGAAGGAATTTTCCTCCAGGGCAGATTGGCAGAGGTCCTGGAGGTTTTTGCCTTCCTCTGCAGCATGGGGCACGGGTCATTTGCTGGAGGATTCTTTGCAGCTTGAGGTCTTCAAACCACAACTTGAGGACTTCAGTAACTCAGACATAGGTTAGGGGGTTGTTATAGAAGTGGATGGGTGAAATTGTATGGCCTGCATTGTCCAGCAGGTCAGACTAGATGATCATAATGGTCCCTTCTGACCTTAAAGTTTATGAGTCTATGCCAGTACAGGGTTTAAAAGCAATAGTGTTTAATATTTGATTTGCGCTGAAGAACTGGGATGCAGCTACTGGAAAGGTCTGTTCACACGTCTGGGGATTGAGTGGGAATCCTCCAAGGATATCTCCATGAAACTCTCCTGGAGACATACAAAGCCTTTGCAGAAGGTTTCTGGGGAGGGCTGCCTTATTTCGTCCTTGTGACAAAGTGGGAATGTTCTTAATGTTTTCTCTGAATATTGTGTGGGTGCCTCAGTTTCCCTATGCAGTTCTTAAGTATCTAGGTGGTGGGATAAGGGTGTGTGGTTGTTGTAGAGCCCTAGAGGGCCAGTGTGATGCCATCTGTACAGAAAATGGCTGACACCCTGTCTCCTGATGGCCTGGGCCCCTCCCCTGCAAGGTACCAACTGAAGGTGTTGGAGAACAAAGAGGTCAGGTGACCTCCTGGCCCGGGAAAGAGACAAAGGTCAGAGGAGGGGCTGGAGAGTTTCAGTTTAGGGCTGGCTGGGGAAATGGATGGAGCCCCAGGGCTGAGGTCTAAGCTCCCTGACAGCCGCCACCCCCCGAAGATGGATCTGACTGATGGGGTCCTGTTGTCTGTACCTACAAGCTCCCTTTTGGACTGTGTTCCTGTCATCTAATTAACCTTCTGTTTTACTGGCTGGCTGAGTGTCATGGTCAATTGCAGGAAGTGGGGGTGCAGGGCCCTGACTCCCCAACCCTCCGTGACAGTCTTCCATGGTAGGATACTTTACCACACCAAGCCAGTAGCAAGTATTCTGGAATCAATGCAACACAAAGCATGGCTTCGAATGGTCCTGAGTTTTGGTCGCATTCAAGCAACATTCGGTCTATATCTTTCTGTGTTAGCCTCAGGAGAGTGATATTGTTCATGGTCACCTGGTTGAAATAGGGGAATTTTTGTAAGGGAACAGTAAAAGGACCCTGTTCATGCTGGGCTGTTTGTGCTTGGCTAAAAGGGATCATCCCAGAGAATAGCCATGCGGTAGGGAGAAGGGATCATCCCAGAGAACAGCTATGCGGTGGGCTGGGGCTAGGTCTGTGCTGCACATCCACTCGAAAACCGCAGTCCCTCCTTTTAAACCCAACCCATTGCTTGCCCTCAGAAAGGAGGGCGCTGCAGTTTAAAAACATTCCCACGTTATGAAGGAGTTAGAAGCCAAACCCATGTATCCTTTGGCTTACCATGGCTGCCTAGAAGGCAAATTCCGTTGCCCAGCCGTGTGTGAAGTGTCACCATGATGGCAGGCGCTCAATATAAAAAGCAAAATACGAGCTTGTACCTAAAGCATATGTGCTGTCTGCTGTGAATTGCTTGATTCACTGTGAAAGAGTCTCCCTTTTGATCTCAGAAATCTATCATCCTAAATTTTACTCTCCCTTTTTATTTCCCCCCAGGTACAAATGTTTCTATGCACCCCCTATCATCTCTGTCCCCGAGGTTATCGCAGATTAGAAGGTGAAAAAAAATGCACTTACGATGACATGTTTGCTGAGCTCATGCAGTGCTCCGCACTGATAAGGCACAGCTTAATGCATGGAGGCATTCAGTGGCAGAGGCCAGGAAAGAATTAAGTAAGCACAAAGAGTGGAGGCAGGAAGCAATGCCGAGGCTAATGGGGGAGCAAACAGACATGATGAAGCCTCTATTGGAACTGCAGGAAAGTCAACAAGAGCACAGACGCCCACTGCATCCATTGTGTAACCACCTGCCCTCCTCCCTAAGTTCCATATCCACCTCACCCAGACGCCCAAGAATGGGGGGGAGGGATCCAGGCACTCAACCACTCCACTCCAGAGCATGGCCCAAGCAACAGAAGGCTGCCATTCAAACCATTTGATTTTTAGTGTGGCAACAATAAACAATGTGGCCTTGTCCTTCCCTCCTCCCCCACCCGGGCTACCTTGTCCATTATCTCTTTTTTTTCTTCTTTTAATTAATAAAGAATGCATGGTTTCAAAACAAGCTACTTTATTTCAAAGAGGGGAGGGTGGCTGGCTTACAGGGAATTAAAATCCAGAAAGTGGGCGGGTTTGCATCACGAAGAAACACACACAATAGTCACCCCGAAGCCTGGCCAGTCATGAAACTGGTTTTCAAAGCCTCTGATATGCAGCGCGCCTTGCAGTGCTCTTCTAATCGCCCCAGTGTCTGGCTGCTCAATATCAAATGCAAGGCGATTTACCTCAACCTTCATTTTCCTCAACCCACCATAAACATCTCCCCCTTACTCTCTCAGATAACATTCACATTGTTATTGCTGCTTGCTGTGTGGAGCGCCCAGCAAGCAGCAATAACAATGTGAATGTTGGTTGCACAAACAGCACCAGTGAGCTTTAGAACATCCAAAGGCACATTCTATCAGCATTCTGCACTTGCTCAGCCTATACTTGAACTGCTCCTTACTACTGTCCAGGCTGCCTGTGCAAGGCTTCATAAGCCATGGGAGCAATGGGCAGACTGGATCCCCAAAGATAACTACTGCCATTTCAACACCTCCAATGGTAATTTTCTGGTCTGGGAAGTAAGTCCATTCTTGCAGCTGCTCAAACAGCCTGGAGTTACTAAAGATGCGACCATCATGCACCTTTCCCGGCCATGTCACACTGATGTCGGTGGAACGTCCCTTGTGATCCACCAGTGCTTGCAGTGTCATTGAGAAGTACCCCTTGCAGTTTATGTACTGGTTGGCAAGGTGGTCCGGTGCCAAGATGGGGATGCGTGTTTCGATTATCGCCCCACCACAGTTAGGGAACCCCATTGCAGCAGAGCCATGCAGTATGACCTGTACATTTTCCAGAGTCGCTACCCTTGACAGCAGAATGTCAATAATAGTATTGGCTACTTGAATCACAGCAATCCCCACAGTAGACTTGCCCCCTCCAAACTGATTCCCGACTGACTGGTGCCAGTCAGGCATTGCAAGCTTCCACAGGGCTATCGCCACTCACTTCTCAACTGTCAGGGCAGCTCTCATCTTTGTATTCTTGCGCGTTAGGGTGGGAGAAAGCAACTCTCAGAGTTCCAGGAAAGTGGACTTATGCATTCAAAAGTTTCGGAGCCACTGTGAATCATCCCATACCTGCAACACTATGCGGTCCCACCAGTCTGTGGTTGTTTGTCTGGCCCAGAACTGGCATTCCACTGTATCAACCAGACCCAGTGCTACCAAGATATCCCAACTGCCAAATCCCATGCTGTCAGGAACATCTGTGTCCATATCCTCATCAAAATCCTCCTCGTGCTGGCGTCTTAGCCCAGTTCTGCATATACTCCAGGATAATGCACAAAGTGTTTACAATGCTCACAACAGCAGTGGTGACGGTGAGCTGAGCAGGCGCCATGCTTGCCATGGTATAGCGTCTGCACAGGTAACCCAGGAAAAAGGCATGAAATGATTGTTTGCCATTGCTTTCATGGAGGGAGAGGCGACTGACGACATGTACCCAAAACTACCTGCGACAATGTTTTTTCCCCATCAGGCATTAGGAGCTTAATCCAGAATTCCAATGGGCGGCAGAGACCGCGGGACCTGTGGAATAGTTACCTACAGTGCACTGCTCTGTAAGTCGATGCTAGCCACGGTAATGAGGACGCACTCCGCTCACTTAATGCGCTTAGTGTGGACATACGCAAATAGACTGTATAAAAGAGATTTCTAAAAATCGACTTCTATAAAATCGACCCAATTTCGTAGTGTAGACGGACATATAACCTCTGAGTCTCCTTTCATAAGACAGGTTTGCCATTCCTCGGATCATCCTAGTAGCCCTTTTCTGTACCTGTTCCAGTTTGAATTCATCCTTCTTAAACATGGGAGACCAGAACTGCACACAGTATTCCAGGTGAGGTCTCACCAGTGCCTTATACAACGGTACTAACACCTCC
>NC_133775.1:66970248-66985392 GCF_003597395.2 Chelonoidis abingdonii | reverse complement strand
AATAAGACTGGTCCCAAAACTGATCCCTGAGGAACTCCACTAGTGACCTCCTTCCAACCTGACAGTTCACCTTTCAGTATGACCCGTTATAGTCTCCCCTTTAACCAGTTCCTTATCCGCTTTTCAATTTTCATGCTGATCCCCATCTTTTCCAATTTAAATAATAATTCCCCATGAGGGACAGTAACAAATGCCTTACTGAAATCAAGGTAAATTAGATCCACTGCATTTCCTTTGTCTAAAAAATCTGTTATCTTGTCAAAGAAGATCAGGTTGATTTGACATGATCCACCTTTTGTAAAACCATGTTGTATTTCTCCCCCCAATTACTATTGACCTCAATGTCCTTAACTGCTTTCTCCTTCAAAATTTTTTTTAAGATCTTGGATACTACAGATGTCAAACTAACAGGCCTGCAGTTACCTGGATCACCTTTTTCTTTCTTTCTTAAAAATAGGGACTATGTTAGCAATTCTCCAGTCACATAGCACAACCCAAGATTATAGATTCATTAAAAATTCTTGCTCATGGGCTTGCAATTTCATGTGCCAGTTCCTTTAATATTCTTGGATGAAGATTATCTGGGCCCCTCAATTTAGTCCCATTAAGCTTGTAGAGTTTGGCTTCTACCATGGATGTGGTAATATCTACCTTCATATCCTCATTCCCATTTGTCATCCTGTGATTATCCCTAAGCTTCTCAATAGCCTCAAAAATGCTCAAACTGGTTTTGGGGAAAGTGGCAGGTGACTCAATAGGCCAAACTCAGAGCCACTACTGAACCCAGTGACCAGGCAGGGTTTGGGGGCACCACACAATTAGATATTCCCTTAAGATTATATCTGAAGTCAAGATCCTGATCACATGTGCTCCTTCAGATGTGATTCTGTTCTGAAAAATGATGGCCATATAGAAAAAGCACCGTATTTATTCAACTGATGTGGTCTGCCCAGGTACTCAGGATTCTGCTAACTTGGACAAACGGGAGCCTTTACTGCTTTTTATTCTTGCTGAGCTTTGTAGAGGCAACACAGTGGAAATTGGGTGAACTGCACTTTATTCCAAATATGCCATTAAGTATAATGTTTACTAAGTTCAAGTCGGTTATATCTGTATAAAATAACCAGGGCATAATTTGCACAGGTTTCACCCAGAGCATATTTAAGAACAATGGAGCTGTACAGGTATAATTTAGGACCTAATCTGGCTGCATATCTTTTTATTTTATTTTATTTTATTTTATTTAACTCTGTTAAGAACCAAGCCAGACTCTCAGAGTAAGGGCTGACAAATTTGTTATCTTATTAATTAAGCACATTTGTATCAGTGTCATTGAAACAACAAAATTCACATTTCCTTTTACAGGATCCCAACCCTCTTCTTAAAGGAGTGATGGTGTTAAACCTATGCTTGCCACGTTCCACCTTGGGTGGTTGTATCTGGTGATCCTCATTTCTTCCTGCAATTCCAATTGCCAAAGTAGTTCTTTACTACTTCTTCTGAACTGCTGTTCAGTGTTGCTATGTGCAGTTTAAAGGCTGGGTTTCACCCCAGAGGTGGCTGCAGTGGAGGGTAAAGCGATACATCTTAATTCCAAATACTTAAGATCACTTCAAGGTGGGGAATAAGCTCTTACAGGTGCAAAGTATCACTTCTTTCCATTATATGGATATTTCAGAATACACACACAGATTCCAATCTGAACCGAGAAAAAAAAACAGTCAAAATTAGTGATAACACTTAGAGATCCCTTGTTTTTAATCAGCTGATTGGCAATATTGCAGCTATTTAAAAACTAAAACTTGAGGGTGAACAGATTCCACTGCTGTATTAAATATCCCAAAGTACGTTAAGGATCAGAAAATCCTAAATAATAATCCTCAGAGCACCACAATGGCAGACAGAAGTATTAAAACATTCAGCATTGTCCTTCAGTTTCAGCAATGCACCATTCTGACCCCCAACATGCAGACATTATGCAAACCTTCTCTGAATAAGCAATCAGAATTCCAACCTAACCAATTCACTGTTTGGCCACGATTCAAGAGATTACTGGCAAGTCAAACATATTAAAGTAATTTTAAAAGGAAGACCTGTTTTACCAAAGGCATTTTATTTAGGTTCGAACAGCGCCGATTTTGATACGGCAACAGCTAGCTAGCTGAGAAGGCAGACTTCAATTTAAATGCAATTCCATTACAAAGAACTCCAGGTGACTGTCATTAAAGAGGGTGAATTCAATTCAACATAAAAAACACAGCGAAACCCTCAGTAAGGTTCTCACAGACAGACAAGAAGCTATTACATGTAGGGAAAGACATCTAGATCATCATACGAGAGAGGGAGAAAAATCAGAATGCGATGCTAAGAGAACAGATTAGATAGGGCCTTGCAACAATATGGGAACAAAGTGCTGCATACCCAGAAGAATTTATGCTCTGGTTCAGGAAAGAAAGTAACCCTCTATATGGCTTTGGTTGAGGCTATAGTCTATTCCAGGCATCTGTTCCCTTCATTTCTTCCACACTTAAATGTTTGGGGTGGCAGATTTTCGCTTCCAGACTGCCGAGCTGTCTAGGAAAGTGAGCAGAAACGAGTAGACAAGCTGGGAACAAGTTTCCAGAAGAGCAAAATAGGATCCAGGAACCTGATGAGATTAAGTAGTGACAGAAACAGACACACAGCATGTCTAAGTGACACTGAATGGGTTGATATGATTACAGCAGTTTAAATATTTGAGAGTTGTCAGCACCAAGGATGGGGAGAAATTATTTAGGGGCAACAGATAAAATTAAGAAATTTCAGCTGAAAGATTACCAAATTTTCCTGAGTGCTGGCAGTGGGCTCAACACTGTACAAATAGAGCAGAGAAGTTCCATGCCCCAAAGACTTTCTAAACTAATGAATTTAGCCAATACCTCACCAGTGAGCAATCTCCCAAGGGAAGCAATGGAATCTCTGGTGATAATCAAGGCTCAGCTAGAGAAAGCACTTGACAATGCACTGGTGGTAATTTCTCCATTGGCAAGGAGAAGGATGGGACAACCCCTAGCCAGTCTTTTCCATCTCTAATATTTATAAATTTACAGCGATTAAGCTGGAAATAATCTACATATAGCTAGGCCAGCTAGTCCATTCCCCCTTTTTGGAGGACTTAGATCTTTTCCAACAAGTGCTTCCCAAACTGAACAAGTTGTTCTGATCCCACCTCCTTTTAGGCAATTTTCCTTAAAGAAACTCACTCCCAAACTGATCTCAATGAGTTTTTCCTCTGTGATGGGGCAAGGCCAGATGGCTACAGTAAAGTACTGAGAAACAGGTATGTTAGCCCCAGGCTAAACAAATCCCTAGGACCATGGTAACCAAATGGCAGTTGCTCCAGGTTAATCAAGGCACCTGGAGCCAATTAAGATCTTTCTAGAAGGCAGTGGAGATAGCTACTTTAATTAGAACACCTGCAGCCAATCAAGGCAGGCTAATCAGGGCACCTGGGTTTAAAAAGGAGCTCACTCCAGTCAGGCAGGGAGGAGCCAGAGGAGAAGGAGCGTGTGTGAGGAGCTGGGAGCAAGAAGGCAAGGAGCTGAGAGTGAGAGAGTGTACTGCTGGAGGATTGAGGGGGACAAGCATTATCAGACATCAGGAGGAAGATCCTGTGGTGAGGATAAAGAAGATGTTTGGAGGAGGCCATGGGGAAGTAGCCCAGGGAGTTGTAGCTGTCATGCAGCTGTTACAGGAGGTACTATAGACAGCTGCAATCCACAGGGCCCTGGGCTGGAACCCGGAGTAGAGGGTGGGCCCGGGTTCCCCCCAAACCTCCCAACTCCTGATCAGACACAGGAGGAGTTGACCCAGACTGTGGGGAAGATCACTGAGGTGAGCAAATCTGCCAAGAAGCGCAGGACCCACCAAGGTAGAGGAGGAGCTTTGTCACACCTCACTGATATTTAAAACTACATTTCCCCTCGGTGGAGCTTCCCTGTACACACACATTTTATCATGCTCCACTTTAAAGAATCCACATTGTCATTGCAAAACAAGCACTTCTATTTCAAGAGAGCTCAACTTGTAGGGCTCTGTGCATGTAAGAAAAAACACTACTGTATGCTACAACACTTGAGTTTTAAGTCTGGTTGCATCTTTCACTGGATGAGAAAAGTTTGGAAGGTTTGGCCACTCAGCCTTTGCTTGGCACCTTCCACTGAAACTTCCCATAGCCCATAACAATTTCCCTAAGAGAAAATTTTAATCAAATCATTCAATACTTACTAAAGACACTAAGTAGCAGAGTCACTGTACTATTAACAGCAGCTTATCAGACAGAATGCGACTATTAATTTTGTGGAAATATTTGCATTTTTTGTCTAGCATTCAAATCCTCTTCAGCAGCTGTCAAACAATCCTAGCTGGCAAGCAGGTATTCAATATTGTTTAGATATTACATTTCTTCAAAAATATTAGTGGAACTTTCCCTAAAGGGAACAATCAACTGCATAACAAACTGAAAAACAGACAAATTGGAGGATTGGGCCAAAAGAAATCTGATGAGGTTCAACAAGGACAAGTGCAGAGTCCTGCACCTAGGACAGAAGAATCCCATCCACTACTACAGGCTGGACCAACTGGCTAAGAGGCAGCTCTACAGAAAAGGGCTTGGGGATTACAGTGGAGGAGAAGCTGGAAGAGTTAGCAGTTTGCCCTTGTTGCCAAGAAGTCTAATGGAATATTGGGCTGCATTAGCAGGAGCATTGCCAGCAGATTGAGGGAAGTGATTATTCCCCTCTATTCGGCACTGGTGAGGCCACATCTAGAGAACTGTGTCCAATTTTGGTCCCCCTACTACAGAAAGGATGTGGACAAATTGGAGAAAGTCCAGCAGAGGGCAACAAAAATGATTAGGGAACTAGGGCACATGATTTACGAGGAGAGTTTAAGGGAATTGGGCTTATTTAGTCTGCAGGAGAGAAGAGAGGGGAGAGGATTTGATAGCAGCCCTCAACTACCTGAGGTGGGGTTCCAGAGATGATGGAGCTAGGCTGTTCTCAGTGGTGCCAGATGACAGAACAAGAAGCAATGGTCTCAAGTTGCAGTGGGGGAGGTCTAGGTTGGTTATTAGGAAACACTATTTCACTAGGAGGGGGGTGAAGCACTGGAATGGGTTACCTTGAGAGGTGATGGAATCTCTATCCTTAGGAGGTTTTTAAGGCCCAGCTTGACAAAGCCCTGGCTGGGATGATTTAGTTGGGGTTGGTCCTGCTTTGAGCAGGGAATTGGACTAGATGACCTCCTGAGGTCTCTTCCAACCCTAATCTTCTATGATTCTATGTTAATTTGAGAATGATACAATTATAGCAACATAGGGCTGGAAGAGACCCTGACAGGTCATCAAGTCCAGGGCCCAGATTTGAGGCAAGACCAAGTAAACCTAGACCATCCCTGACAAGTGTTTGTCCAACCTGTTCTTAAAAACCTTCAATGATGGTGATTCCACAACTTCACTTGGAAGCCTACTGCAGAGCTTAACTACCCTGAGAGTTAGAAAGATTTTCCTAATATCTAACCCAGGGGTCGGCAACCTTTCAGAAGTGGTGTGCCAAGTCTTCATTTATTCACTCTGATTTAAGATTTCGTGTGCCAATAATACATACTAATGTTTCTAGAAGGTCTCTTTCTATAAGTATATAATATATAACAAAACTCTTGTTGTATGTAAAGTATATTCGGTTTTTAAAATGTTTAAGAAGCTTCATTTAAAATTAAATTAAAATGCAGAGCCCTCCAGACCGGTGGCCAGGACCCAGGCTGTGAGAGTGCCACTGAAAAATCAGCTTGTATGCCGCCATCAGCACGCACGTCATAGGTTGCCTACCCCTGATCTAACCTAAATCTCACTTGCTGCAAGTTAAGCCCATTACTTCTTGTCCTGCCTTCACTGGATGTGGAGAACAATTGACCACTGTCCTCTTGACAGTAACATATTTGAAGACTTTATCAGGTCCCCTCTCCATCTTCTTTTCTCCAGACTGAACATGCCCAATTTTTTTTCTTTTTTAAAACCTTTCCTCATGGGTCTGGTTTTCTAAACATTTTATCATTGCTGTTTTCCTGTTGACTGTCTTCAATTTGTCCACATCTTTTCTAAAGTGTGATGCCCAGAACTGGACACAATACTCCAGCTGAGGCCTCATCAGTGCCAAGTAGAGCAGGACAATTCTCTCTCATGTCTTACATACAACACTCCTGTTAATACAATGCAAACCAATATTAGCCATTTTTGGAACTGCATCACATTGACGACACATTCAATTTGTGATCCACCATAATCCCCAGATCCTTCTCAGCAGTACTAGCACCTTACCTATTTCCCATTTTGTAGTTGTGTGTTTGATTTTTTCCTTCCTAAGTGCAGTACTTTGCACTTGTCTGTATTGAATTTAATCTTGTTGATTTCAGACCAATTCTGTAATTTGTCGAGGTGCTGTATTTCGAGTCAGTATCAAAGCATAAGCACAAAGGATGTGTATTTAATTATAAATCTGGAATTCCTTAACTCTGCAATATTAAAATTCCATTAACAAATTTTACATTTATAGGGAGGCAGCGTGGCCTAGTGGATTGGGCACTGGACTGGGATTCAGAAGATCTAGGTTCTATTCCTCGGTCTGACATTGGTCTGTTGGGTGACCATAGGCAAACTGAAAGCCTCGGTGCCTCAGTTTCCTCCTCTGTAAAATGAAAAGGAAGACATTGACTTTTGTAAAGTGTTTTGAGATCTTCTGATGAAAAGAACCATGTAAGATATATTACTGAAAAGTACTTCATGCATATAAAGCATCTTTAATGTGTAAGTTCAAAATAAATTTAGAACCAAACTGATTTTCTGATCTTAAAAAAACCTGTCAACTCACCCTCACAAACTACTGAGGCAGGAAGCATAGCACAACTCTAAATTAGAACCAGTCCAACGTCTCCCCATCCAAGGTTAGTGAGGGACAAAGGCATATAGGGCAGAGAACAGTGATCGGAGAAAGTTGCATGATACTGAATCTGGACCTTTCCAAAGTAAACATACATCTCTGCCTGTTTATAAAGCAGAGGCTGATTTCTTAAGTCTCCAGCATTCTGGTCTAGCCTCAACAAAGAAGCCTATAATGCAGTCAACCACAGGAGCAGTTCCTTTGCACAGGGCTAGAGATGTGGGCAGCAACCTGCAGCCTAAAGTTTTTCTTCTCAGCTCTCATGATGGCCAGCTAAGCTGCAAGAACATGTGACTTTGCACCACAGAACCACTGTGGGATGCCCGAACCCCAAGCAGCGTGCAGCTTTCTGCTAAACAGGAAGGGAGTGGGAGTCACAAAATGAGAGCAAAAAGTGAGGCATGATAAGAGAAGCAGAAAAAGATGGAAGAGAGGAGAATGGCAGAAAGGTGGCAGAAACTGAGAGGGCACATACAGCCATCCATCACAAGGGTGATGGATATGAATGTATAATATATATAAAAAAAAAAATTCTATCTCCTCAGTTACACTAAGTAGGATACTCTAACAACGGATATCATCCCTCTGGCTTCAGGACATAACCCCAGGGAATCTCATCTGTCAAGGTAGTCAAGACAGAGACAAGGTGGGTGAGGTAATATCTTTTAATGAACTATCTTCTGTAGCTGGTCCAATACAAGATATTACCTCACCCACCTTGTGTTTCTAATATCCTGAGTCCAACACAGCTACAACATTACAAGACAGTCAAGATCTGTTTTGGCTTCCCCTGCCCCTCAAATACCCAGGTTTTATTCTCAGGTTTGACTGTTTGCATTTATTGGTCACTAGTGCTTCACTCGAATTCGGGGAATGCTTCCTAAGTGGTCAGACCACAGGACTGGGAGGCAAGACTCCTGGGTTCCATCCAACTCCACAAATGACTCAACTTAGGCAAGCCAACATTTTGAGCCTCAGTTCTCCCCTCTGTGAAGCAACAAATCATCACAGATTCTTTCACAGAGTTATTGTTTGCCAACCACCAGGAGACTTTTGCATGAAAGGGTGTACCAAACACATTATTGTAGAGCCAAGGAGAGCACAAGATACAAGAGTTAAGAGGAGATTTCCATATACATGGCCACAAAAGTTAAACAAATCATCAGGTCAAGTTCTCCACTTTCACATCTGAGTCAGCAAGGACAGAATTCACAGTGCTGATGAAGAGTACGGTTTCCAGTGATTTATATTCAGCAATGTCCTCTGAGTTTGCAGAAGCTGGTGTCTGCCCAGCCACTGAGCAGCTTCTTCACATAGCAATGCTTTTTTGGGGGAAGCATTTTGTGGGAACATAGATCTAGCACTACTGAGTGAAGTCTATAATCTGGGATCATTTAAGCAACAACTTAGAAAACCTAGTGATCATTTTGGAACTGGGTCAGTAAAGAAGGGCTTGATTTTAGAAGCGACAGCTTCCCATGCTTGGAAAAGAGGGCAAACGGGGAAAAGTTAGAGATTTAGAATCATAAAAGATTAGAGTTGGAAGAACCCTCAGGTGGTCATCTAGTCCAACCCACTGCTCAAAGCAGGACCAATCCCCAACTAAATCATCCCAGCCAGGGCTGTGTCAAACGGGGCCTTAAAAACCTCTAAGAATGGATATTCCACCACCTCCCTAGGTAACCCATTCCAGTGCTTCACCACCCCCCTAGTGAAATAGTGTTTCCTAATATCCAACCTAGACCTCCCCCACTGCAACTTGAAACCACTGCTCCTTGTTCTGTCAAAATTGTGTCAAGACTTCACTATGATCCCATTAGTCTAAGCTCACTAGCTTGGTTTGTTGTGATGTACAACAGTTTAAAAATTTTTTACTATTGCAGTTACCGGGGAAGGGAAGTTACGGTATGCTCAGTCACTTCGCTTTTCAGATACTCTATCACCTATCCCATTATCCCAGACTAGGGAATACGGAACAGGATATACATATGCCGTACTGTTCACTGTGGGCCCATATAGACAATCTTGCTCCATTAAAAATTTCCATGGAAGTACACTGGTGCTTTATTCTTTATAAAACCACAAGCACAGTTGTAACGTCCTTTCATATAGATGCATAGACTTATTTTGATTTATCATGCAACCTTTAACAAAAATATGCTGCATACAACTTCTTCTCCCTGCATCTGCTTGCCTATTTAGACAATATTCCATCTTTTTCCTTGTACTCCCTGTGTCTGTACCCATGTGTTTCCTCGTCAGCTCTTTGGGGCAGGGACAATCTCTGCTCTGTATTTGTACAGCGCCTAGCACAACGGGGACCTGGGCCATGACTGGGGCTGCTGGGAGCTACCACAATACAAGCAATAACTAAGTAAATACTAGAGAATGTACAATGAACAACATGACAAATTCTGCTCTCAGTGAAAACTATAAAATTATTGTAACTCCAGGGATTTAAGTACAGGTGCTCAGGAATTACACTGGTTTATCTGAAAGCAGATTTTCATTCTGGCTCCCAATATCCATTGCTCCTCTCCCCAAGGCATACTCAAAGGTACTGATCCTTGTTAAATGCAATAGAATAAATCATGTTTGAAGTTTCCAGGCCATGGGTGTGTAAATCTCCCTCCCCCTGAAAGTTGGTGCCTCCACCACAAATCCTATGGATGACTAGCAAGCCAGCAGGGTTAGAATATGACTGATGCACCAAGAAAGGGAAATCTAAAGGAGGGGAAGCTATTTTTATTCTTCGAGTGATTGCTCATATCCATTCTAGTAGGTGTACACGCCGCGCGTGCACGCTCGTCGGAAGACTTTTACCCTAGCAACTCCAGCGGGCCGGCAGGTCGCCCCCTAGAGTGCGCCACCCAGATGGTGGCTGATATATCACCCTGCCAGCCCTCGCCCGCGCTCACAGTTCCTTCTTACCGCCGGTCGGTCGCTGGAACTGTGGAGCGCAGCATAGCTGTCCTCCACGCCCTGAGCTTCTCCTTGTTCGTCGTTTTTTCTAGTTTATTTTGATCTGGTTAGTTAGTGAAGTTAGATAGCTGAATATAGCTAGCAGGCTTGGGCTCTAGCCCTCCCCCGCGCGCGGCGTCGGGTATGCCTGTTCGCCGGGGTTCAAGCCGTGCTTGGCCCACCAACCGATGCCACTAGCGATCCCCACGACGCTTGCCTAAAGTGCCTTGGGAATCGCATTCCTCGGAGAAGTGCCGAGTTTGCAAGGCCTTCCTACCAAGGACCAAAAAGGAGTGGATTCAGCGCCTACAAGACTGCTATGGAAGCGGTGCTGACCCTCTCACCGGCACAGATGCCGCCGGCTCCGGCACCGGACCACTCCGGGCCCGCAAAACGCCGCAGCACCGTCCCTTCTCCGGCGCCCGGCCGGGAAACAGACTGTCAACGTCCTCCACCCGCTAAGCAGGCTCGGACGGAGCACCCGCCACCGGCTCCGGCCGGATGCCGTGCCAGGATTTCGTCGACTCTGGGCCAGGGGTCCGTTGAGTCGGTCCCTTCCAGCTCACCTGCTTAAGATCTGGGGCGCAGCTGGTGGTCTCTACGCCCGAGACATTCTCCTCGCCAGACCTCATCGCGTTGATGGAGCCTAGCTGCCCCAACGGCCGCACCGCCAGGGCAGGTTCTTCAATTGAAGGGCAAGCTACGCCATGCGAGCACCGTCCCCGGACTCCCGCGATCGGCACCTGATCACCGTCGAGATCCAGCACCGCTCCCAGTCCCGAGGAAGGTCTTCGCTCCGACGTCGCTCGCAGTCCCAGCACCGTCTCTCGCGGTGGTACCAATCGTATTCGCGACGTCGGTCATCTTCACTCCGGTCCGATATCCTGGCACGCTCGGGCTCGGGCCATCGTTACCACGAGTGACTCGAGGAGCCGTTCTCCGTCGACGATCCAGATCCAGGTCGATCCCTCCGGCCCGCGCTGGTGGCAGGTCCTGTCTCGATCGCGGCACTGGTATGGCTCGCGGCACCGATCTCCGGCACCGAGGAGGTCTCCGCCATCGGGAGTGACGGACCCGTATCACTCCCGTTCAGCCCCTCCGTGCCGTCTCACCACCATCAGTCTCTCGCCGAGGACAGTAGCAACCTATGGAGCTGACAGACCTGCTGCTCTGTTCCCCGAACCCAGCAGAGCATGGTCCTCAGCAGTGGGGTTTCTGGACCCCCTGGGCGTACCACCACAGCCCAGGGCCCTCAGCAAATCCCTCCACATTCGTCCCTCCGAACAACAGGCTCCGGAGCCACCTCTTCCCGGCCTCCTCCGTCCCCTACATGAGGAGAGGTCATCTCAGCCTCAGGACCCTGAGCACCCACCAGAGGCATTGCTCCAGGCAGAGCGCGCCGACACGATCTCTTCCTGCGGTCTCTCCTCGTCCTCCTCCCCGAATGAAGCAGTGCGGGGCCCACATCCATATCCCCCTCCACTTGATCTCGGGCACACCAAGACCTTCTCAGCGCATACGCGCAACATGAATTTGCAGGCTGAGGAGGTCTCACGAATTGAGGACCCAGTAGTAAGCATACTGTCAGCAAATGCGCCCACTCGGTCGCCCTTCCCTTCATTCAGACCATTCAATCCATCCACGCCATCTGGCAGTCCCCGGCTTCCATTCCCCCCGCTGCTCGGGGTGTGGAGGCGAAAATACATGGTTCCCTCAAGGGCATGAATATTTTCTTGTTTACCTGGCCAAAGAAGGCTCCGGGGGATATGCTTGCTCTATATAAATATATCAGGGGGATTAACGTTAGGGAGGGGAGATATTTTAGCTAGTACTAATGTAGGCACAAGGACAAATGGTATAAACTGATATTAGGAAGTTTAGACTTGAAATCAAACGAAGGTTTCTAACCATTAGGGGAGTGAAGTTCTGGAACAGCCTTCGAGGGAAGTAGTGGGCAAAAGACTTATCTGGCTTTAAGACTAAGCTTGATAAGTATATGGAGGGATGAATGATGGGATAGTTTAATTTGGCAACTGATCTTGGATTATCAGCAAGATAAGTCTGCTCATGGTCTGTGAGGGATGTTGGATGGATGGGGGATTGAGTTACTGCAGAAGATTCTTCCTGGGTGCTGGCTGGTGAGTCTTGCCACAAGCCTAGGTTTAGCTGATCGCCATATTGGGGTCGGGAAGGAATTTTCCTCCAGGGCGGATTGGCAGGGGCCCTGGGAGTTTTTCGCCTTCCTCTGCAGCGTGGGGCATGGGTCACTTGCTGGTGATTCTCTGCAGCTTGAGGTCTTCAAAACACAATTTTGAGGACATCAATAACTCAGTCATGTGTTAGGGGTTGTTATAAAAGTGGATGGGTAGGGTTCTGTGGCCTGCTTTGTGCAGGAGGTCAGACTAGATGTACATATTGGTCCCTTCTGACCTACGATCTGAGTCTATTTGTATGTTCATCCGCCCCCGGTGTCCTCGTCGTCCAGTCTGTGAACGAGAGGCACACCACGGTCAACAACCCCGCCCAAGTCCAAGAAGCCGAGGCGTATGGATCTGCTTGGCCGGAAGGTCTATTCTACAGGCGCCCTGCAGCTGCGGTTGTCCAAACCACAAGCTTTCTCAGCCGTTACACGTATAACACCGTGGGTGGCGGCGACAAAATTAAAGAGCTGCTCCCTCAGGTGCTCGCCAAGAGTTCTCTGCCATTCTGGACAAGGGAAAGAAGGTCGCAAGAACCTCGCTGCGGCAGCTTTGGGATGTGCAGACTCGGCCGCCAGAATCTGGCCTCCGCCATTACGATGCGCCGCAAACTCGTGGCTACAGGTCTCTGGCCTTCCTCCGGAACTTCAATACACCATCCACGACCTCCGTTTGAGGGCCAGAGCCTGTTTCAGACAAGACTGACCCAGCTCGAAAGCCTAAAGACAATAAGGTCATTATGCGTTGCCTTGGGGATGCATACGCGGTCACCCAACGCAGCCCCTTCAGGCCTCAACAACAGCACAGGCCTTACCCGCAGCCCAGGCAAAGACGGACTTCGCCAGCCCAGGCCTAGGAATGGCCAACATAGGCAATCGGGCACTCAGGGAGGACAAAACCAAGTTCCTCCAAGCCTTCCTCCGGCCGAAGCTCATTTGAAGGTGCGCCCGAGGGCGCTATACCAGTCCCTCCTTGGATCCATCTCCTCCTTCCCCAACCGCTTCTCGTTCTTCCTCCGGCGTGGTCCCGGCTTACTTCGGCCGCGGGTCCTCCGCATGCGCGCGCATGGATACATCTACAGTTTGTTTCATACCCGCCCTCCCTGCCCCACCCTCATCCAGGACCCTCCACGAGCAACTCCTCCTACAGGAGGTGCGAACGCTCCTCGACAAAGGGGCCATAGAGGAGGTTCCAGAGAGCGAGAAGGGCGAAGGGTTCTATTCCCGTTATTTTCTAATTCCCAAGGCCAAGGGAGGCCTCAGGCCTATCCTCGACCTGCGAGAGCTCAACACATACCTGGTGAAGTTGAAGTTCCGTATGGTATCCTTGGGGACCATTATCCCATCCCTGGATCCCAGAGACTGGTATGCCGCCCTCGATATGCAGGACGCTTACTTTCATATAGCCATCTTCCCGCCCCACCGGAGGTTCCTTCGGTTCGTTGTCAGCGGTCGTCACTATCAATTCGCGGTCCTCCCGTTTGGCCTCTCCACGACCCCGAGAGTGTTTACCAAGTGCCGCTGTAGTTGTCGCCTACCTTCTCCGCAGTTGCGTGCATGTATTTCCATACCTTGACAACTGGCTGATCCGAGGACCCTCAGAGGAGCAAGTCCTCGCTCACGTCCGCATGGTCACGACACTCTTTGTACGCCTAGGCCTGATGCTCAATGCCGAGAAGTCAACTCTAACCCCCACTCGGAGGATAGAGTTTAATCGGCGCCATTCTGGACTCCACTCTGGCCAGAGTCGTTCTTCCTTTGTCGCGGTTCCAGGCGTTGACGGCCATCATCCACAGGTTGCAGGCGGCACCTTTGACCTCGATACGAACTTGCCTGACTCTCTTGGGCCACAAGGCAGCCTGCACGTTCGTCACGGGACACACAAGACTCCGCCTCAAGCCCTCCAGTCCTGGCTCATTGCTCAGCTCCGTCCGGCCAGACGCCCTTTAGACACGGTCATCACAGTTCCCCACGATGTCCTACACTCCCTACGTTGGTGGCTGGACCAGTCCGTGGTGTGTGCGGGGCTCCCATTTCATCCACTCCAGCCCTCGGTGTCCCTGACAACGGACGCATTAGACTTGGGCTGAGGAGCTCATCTCGGAACCCTGCGGACCCAAGGCCGCTGGTCTCCTCCCGAGCTAGCCCTCCACATCAACGTGCGGGAATTGAGGGCGGTCCGCCTTGCTTGTCAGACGTTCTATCAGGAGCTCCAAGGTCGCTGTGTTGCGGTTTTCACCGACAACACAATGACGATGTACTATATAAACAAGCAGGGCGGCACAAGGTCTCCTCTTCTGTGTCGGGAGGCCATGAGGTTGTGGGACTTCTGCATAGCCCACTCCATTCACCTCGTTGCATCTTTTCTCCCGGGGGTTCGAAACACGCTGGCGGATCGTCTGAGCAGGTCCTTCCTCTCCCACGAGTGGTCCCTTCGCCCGGACATCGCTCTTGCGCTCTTTCGGAGGTGGGGATGTCCCCAGATGGACCTCTTCACATCCTGCAGGAACAGGAAGTGCCCGATATTCTGCTCCTTTCAGGGTCTTGAACCGGGCTCGGTTGCGGACGCCTTCCTTATCCCATGGGAGACGCACCTGTTTTACGCGTTCCCCCCCGTTTCCATTAATCCACAAGGTCCTTCTGAAGGTGCGCAGGGTCAGGGCCTGCTTGATTCTGATCGCTCCGGTATGGCACCGGCAGCATTGGTTCTCCATGTTGCTGGACCTATCTGTAGCTGACCCTGTCCCCCTGCCTCTTCACCTGGACCTGATCACGCAGGACCACGGCCGGCTCCATCACCCAGACCTTCAGTCGCTACACCTCACAGTGTGGCTCCTGAGTGGCTGACCAGCTCTGAATTGCATTGCTCTATGCCAGTGAGACAGGTACTCCTAGGCAGTAGGAAGCCTTCTACCAGGGCGACGTACTCTGCCAAGTGGAGGCGTTTTACGTGCTGGTGCACGGATCGGCGCTTCCTCCCTGCTGAGGTTCCCATCTCTGCCATCCTCGATT
>NC_133775.1:66944214-66968296 GCF_003597395.2 Chelonoidis abingdonii | reverse complement strand
GGTAGCGCCACTCTAGGGGGCGACCTGCCGGCCCGCTGGAGTTGCTAGGGTAAAAGTCTTCCGACGAACGTGCATGCGCAGCATGTACACCTACTGGAATGGATATGAGCAACACATCTCAAAGAACAACAGTTACAAAGGTGAGTAACAGTCTTTTCTGGCTTAGTCTTTTTTGTTAACAACCATTTATGCTTAATATGCAGACAACTGAAGAAAAGCTGTTTTGTTAAGGCCTGGTCAACACAGTTTTTTTGTACCAGTATAACGTTCAGGTGCGATTAATATAATATGCCTTACAACAGACTCCAGCCAGCAGAATGCAGCGAAGCGGGGTCTTTTGGACATTCAGAGAACTCATAGTTTTGAATGGACTGTCTTGGTTTCTCTGACTGGTTCTTTGCTCAAGTCCCCTGACCCCACACTCCATATCTGCCCCTCTTCCCCACTGTCCTGTCCCCTTCCCTCTTCTTTCCATTTAGCTGATCTCCTCCTAAGTAAAGCCACCCAAAAAACCCATATAATATAGAGCTAACATGTTTGCTGCCATCAGACTATTCACACAGTTTGTATGTTATACCCCTCGCCCACCCTCTGGCTGGCTGGCAGGCCTATTTAGGCTATAAGCTCTTTGGGATAGAGGCCGTTTGCTGCTCTGTACAGCGCCTAGCACAATGGGGACCCATTCCTGGTTGTCACTTAAGCACTACTGCAATACAAAAGATTAATATGTATAGCTTATTCCCCTTCCTGAACAGCAATAGCTGTACTTGTACAAGTACATATATACAGCTATAACTGTGTCCATAGTAGGGGACGGTGCCACTTTATATTGGTATAGTTAAAGAAGTACAGCTTGTGTGCAAAGAAGCCCTTGGATCCAATACCTTCACCCCTTAGTGGGACATAGAACTTCCTAATTACACCTCCAGATTCTCCACTGGAGGCCTCCAGAGGATCTGGGAAGGCAAGACTTGATATTCCTGATGTTTTTAAGTTTAAAATGACCATTTTTATTGTACCACCATCCTTCATTTCTTCCCTGTGCATCACAATGCAGCAAACAAGGCAAAAATCTAATTATTGCCACTTATTCGGGTCATCTCACACATTAATTCCAACAGCAGCTACCTCTTAATGGACTATTCCTAACACTCAACTTCCAACCTACATATACAGAAGTGTTTTGATGGCTTGGCCATTTAAAAGTAAACATAATTTACAAAATAATGTTCACTATTAAGTTCTAAGGTCTGGCTGTGACATGAGCTACTTGCTTCTTTAAGCAAGACAGAGGGAGTCCATTGAATGCAAGCTTTAACAATGGAGCCCTTTCAAAATACAAAATATTTGCATCTATGCATTTTTCTTTTCAGTCATAAGATTAAATCAACTATACCTCAGCAAGCCTTGTCGGGAAGGTTGGGTGGAGGGTGGGAAGGGGGAGAGAAAAGTAGAGAAGAATTTCTATTAAACAAAAGAGCTCCCAGAAGTTGATACAAATTTGCTGAAAATTAAACCCAGCCCACTCAACATTTTTCATTGTATGCAGACATACCAGAATCCCAATAAGGAGCATTTTTTCCAGCTAAAATATGAACCATCAGCAGTTTGACCACCAGCAGACTGATATATGACATCCGAGTGGAAGGAACAGAGGGCTAAGGTGGCAGAAGAAGCAGCAAAGTTAAGTAAAATATTGCAAACGTTTACGCTGAATGTAGGGTTTTTGCTCTACAAGTTCACCACGTTGTAGGTATCACTCTCACCCATCGTTCAGAAAGAGCTGAAACTGCTCCTCTTGGAAAGGACAGGAAATTGGACCCCCAAGTAGTGCCATGCTTTACTGTCAAAACTGAAACACTGCAACTCTCTTTAGGAGAACAATGGTAGCAGCACCTTTTAACTGACCAGGTATAGGGGGTTTATTGGAGCTGAAAAATTGAAATCCATGAACATGAGACTAATCTCCAGTTTCCACAGAGCTCAAACAGGCATGTTATACAAACACAAATAGTTCTCTTATTCTTGCTTGTAGTTCTTATACACCTTCCAAAACGGATAATAATGTAAAGTAAGCCCTGAAAACCAGATGAACTTTCAAAATGTAAAGCATGCCCTTGTGCAAGCCAGGAGGAAGAAATGGATCCTTTACATTTAAGTATGGACCATCCCTCCTTGTTAATTTTTCTGGGATCTGCTCTTTGCACCCTTATGTTTTTACTACACCCACAGTTCAAAGTAGTCAGCAGCTTGATATTATCAAGATGAAGATTTTTTTTTTTTTTTTAATTACTACCCCAGTACCCCGGAAAACACTTTGAGAGGAAATATAGATTAGGCACACAGATTTCAAAATAAAAAGCAGCAGAATCACTGTCATTTACTAGCCAAAAGTAAGCTGTCTTTGGATAAGTATTTATTAGTTAAATACACCCCTGCAAGATAATTGCCAGCTTCCTGGAAAAAGTCCTGTCCACACACTGAAACAGGCTAGTTGCTGAAACAAACTGGCAGGCCCCATACCACCAACTATGTGACCTCACCACCTCAAAATGGCTCCATTAACCAATTTTTAATCCAGAGAGCTGGTTGTGATTTCCCTCAGAAGTAAACCAACCACCCATCATACTTAGCAGCTAAACACGTCAGGAAGGACAAATTCTCTAACCTATTTTGGTATCTGAGATGCATCAGTTTTAGATCCTAGCAGGACTCAGCAATAGGTTAATTTCCTAGGGTACGTCTACCCACCGGATAGCGATCGATCTATCGGGGATCGGGGATCAATTTATCGTGTGTAGCGTAGACGTGATAAATCAACCCCCGATCACTCTCCCATCAACTGCTGAATTCCAGCTCGGCGAGAGGTGGAAGCAGAGATGATGGGGGAGCGGCGGCTGTTGATCCCATGCCGCAAACTAAGTGATTCTAAATCAATCTAAGATGTTGACTTCAGCTACGCTATTCTTGTAGCTGAAGTTCTGTATCTTAGATCTCGCCCCCTCTCTCCCCAGTGTAGACCAGAACCTAGTGATAGACAAAGGAGCTAGAAATGCTGCAAGATCTTGAAGCAGAGCAGAGGGGCAGAAGGTGTTTTACTGCAGCCTGCAAGAAGCCACAACAACCTAAGAGAGACAAGTGCAGTAAGACGGGAAATCCTGGCAGGGTCAGAGAGATACAAACCCTCCTAGACATGGAGAAAGACTTAAGATCTCAATTCCCCAACAAAATAGTGGCTGGGCAGTCCACGGCACAGGTGCAGTGTACAGAATAGGTAGAACAGCAAACAAAAGAAGTTCTTCCCATAGCAAGACATGAGTAACACGAAACTGGACCTTCTGGTTGATCCCTTTTACACAGAAAATTGCTGCCAACTGAATCAGAGGCAGAGGCCATTGAGGTAGGTTCTTGGGACAGGCATAAGGAAGCTGGAGCAGATTCTGTGAGCCACAAATCAAAATCAGCGCTGGTTTTGGAAAAGGGTTGGAAAAATAGAACAAGGCAGCAATGCCAGAGATGAATGATCTTCATAAAAATCATATAAGCTTTTTGCTGGAGTTCTCCCCATTTATTCTGATTCTAGATGTAAGCACCCAGGGAAGGACCACATTTAAAATGTGACTGGTTCCTTGCTTTAAAATAGGATTTGTATTTTACTTTACAGAACTGGTTAAATTAAAATATATTACGACAACTAGCAAGCACTCAAGGGTTACCAGTGCCATTTTCTCTCTCCTCTTCACAAAAGATCATACAGATCAATGTTCTAAATTGAACTGTAAGTCAGATGGTACCTGATTTAATTCCTTCAAATCTTCATATATTATACACATTTTTGTGCCAAAGAAACAGTGTTCTAAGTCACCGGCTAAACCCTGTACTGTATATAGTACAAACATTTCTTTAATTTAATTCTGAAAACATAAGATATAAAAGTTTAGAAAACAAGGTTTATATGTTTAGACATGCAGTTACAAGTGTGGCATGGTTAGAAAAAATTGAACCCAAAAAACTGAACCAATACCTATGAATGCAGCCTCACAATAAACTTCTACAGGACTCCAAAAGTCTTTAATAAATGTATCTAGAAATCTGAATTTGTAGATTTGAGTAGCAATTTAAGACTACTTGCACAGTCAATATATAAAATCCTGTATTTTTTGCAATATCAAGTATTTGATTTACCCAAAAAACACAAGTATACTAATGAAATGATTGCAGCATTAACAGGTTATCAAGGGGCTTTTTTGCTACTTAAGTAGCCTAACATATGCAATATGAAAACAGGAAAATGCACGTTCTCAGGCACACAGGTACTATTGCTGTATTCTAGACAGTCCATAAAATCAAATATGAAAGTTACTGTAAAACCGTGTATAACAATTATAGTATAAGGACAATAATGCAAAACCCATGTGCTATCTATAGTATAGGGCCTACAATTACGTTAGTTCAAAATAACTGTCAATATCTGAATTCTTGTAAATTCATTAATACAATATATAAACGTCTTTATGTCAGCCTTCCAAAGGAGTCACAATCTTCAGTTTATTTGCACATGGCTAGCTAGAAATCAGTGGCAAAACATTTAAATACAGACCAATTCTTATGTGATGTCAAAGAAAGTAGATTCAATTATATCCCAAATAACAATAGTAAAACAAAGCTTAGGTCACAAGGTTGAGCACTCAAAAGATAGGAATTGCCAGATTTACGGTTCCCCATGGAACCTTAATTCAGCCCCCCACATTATGATGCAGTCTTTAATTACATGATACAGTTTTTCCCACTGGACCCCTGCCTCATTCAGTGAAGGATGAGTGGGGAAAACAGGATCTTCACTCAGCCCTACTTGTTTCTCTGCCCTTTCCCTGACTCTACAGCTTCTTTTGAAGCACCTGGCCCAAGTCTTTGCCAGGAGGATGTTTACTGCAGTATCTATGCTGGGGAACACGTGCAGGGCTTTGGAATGCTCAGGGTTCCTTACAAGCTGCCCCAAATAAATAAATATCAAGCTGTACACCACAAGCCACAGATGGGAAATAGCACTTTCTAACAGCTCACAACTCAGACAAATCTTAACAGAATTTCATGGGATCAGCAAAAGGCTACTTCTCTGCCCCCAAGGCTATCCCCCATTAAATACAAGGCCTGGTCTACACTAGAGGGGGGGGTCGATGTAAGTTACACAACTTCAGCTACAGGAATAGCGTAGCTAAAGTCAAAGTATCTTATTTCGACTTACCTCCCATCCTCACAGCGCGGGATCGACAGCCGCGGCTCCGCATCGACTCCGCTACCGCCACTTGCCCTGGTGGAGTTCCACAGTCGACAGGAGTGCGTTCAGGGATCGATATATTGTGTCTAGATGAGACACAATGTATTGATCCCTGATAAACCAATTGCTACCCACTGATCCGTGGGTAGTGTAGACATACCCCAAGAGGCTTAGGACAAACAATGGAAGTACGAAGTTCTCAGAAAAGTTCACATTTTTTTTTATAATGGAAGGAGATAGGCTTTCTAAATATAAGGGCCATTTCCAGCTTCTTCAATATCACAAGTGAAATGAAATACTCCAAATGAAAGATGCAAGTTAGTTATACTGTCTCATGTAGAAAAACAAGAACTCAAAAATGCTGTTAATACAACTATATGCATTTCTCTGACAAGAAGCTTAGGAGATGATACAATAAATTACTTATCAGTCGCTCTCCAAAAGGTGGAAAAGCCTCGTTAAATATTTAATATACACTGATGTACCAAAACTAGACCATACCTTGAGAAGAGTATTTGAAGTCTAGGGACCAAATTTTGCTCTTATTGACTTCAATGGAAGCAGAAATGGGCTGTAAGACCGACTCTTATACTGCACCCATTACAAATCAATAATGGTACCGCAAACCAGTGTAACAAAGAAAACAGGTAAAGTATGCAAAAATGACAAATAGTAAAGTTGCTAAGTACACCTCTACCCAAATATAATGCGACCCCATAGAACACAAATTCAAATCTAACCAAGTAAAGCAGTGCTCCGGGGGAAGCGGAGCTGCAAACTCTGGTGGATCAAAGCAAGTTCAATATAACGCGGTTTCACCTATAACACGGTAAGATTTTTTGGCTCCCGAGGACAGCGTTATATCGGGGTAGAGGTGTATGTGTATTAGATTTAGAAAGGTTGCATGATAGCCTCTGTTTCCATAAGAGATTGCATTTTGTCTCTCAGCAATCCATCAGAAAGATTCCTCAAGAAGTATGGAAAAGAGGTTGGGTTTTTGCAATGACTCCAAGTTAAAGTGTGTAGTCTCAATGGATAATTCCAGGACCCACTGACGTGAAGTGATCCTGCATGCTTGTAAAAATGTGAATAATGAGGAGATGGAGTTAAAATTAGTTCAGTCCTTTAGAATAAGTGTGACTTTGCTGGACTGCTGGATCAGTGTACTTCTTGGGTGGGCTCTTTATATTTTCTTCTCTAGATGGACCAGAATGTGAACTGCACTGGAGTCAAACTGCTTGAAGTGCAGAGGAAGGACTAATCAGATAACAGAAAGATGACTGACACTTATAAGTTGGATCATTCTTCATAAAGTGACTCACCCACTGATCTGGTCCTAGAACTCTATAGCCAAGAGGGCTTGAAAAGAAAATGTCTGTAGCCAAGAGCCTAGACACTGAATCTAACAGATCATTACAGGCCCTTCACAGAGTTAGTTAAAACGTCTCAGCTTTCCAAAGGTCAGGAAATTCCAGCGTCTTAGTCTTCAGGATAAACTCCCACCAGTCTAGAGGGAGTAGCAAAGAATAACTGTGAGTAGTTAGCAGTTCTTACAGGGCTACAGAAGAGTATGCTTTCCTTCCAAACTGTAATGATGGCTAGTAGAGAACATAAAAATGGTCATACTGGGTCAGACCAATAGCCCATCTAGCCCAGTATCTTGTCTTCCAACA
The DNA here is from genome assembly GCF_003597395.2 of Chelonoidis abingdonii. Classification (NCBI taxonomy): domain Eukaryota; kingdom Metazoa; phylum Chordata; order Testudines; family Testudinidae; genus Chelonoidis; species Chelonoidis abingdonii. The sequence continues at coordinate 66,961,345 of NC_133775.1, read as the reverse complement.
GTGGCCAATGCCAGATACTCAAGATGGAATGAATAGAACAGGGCAGTTACTAAGTTATCCATCCCATTATCCAGTCCCAGTTTCTGGCAGTCAGAGGTTTAGAGACAGCTCCATGCTCTGGATGTGACCATAGCTAACGACCAAAAGCCACTGATGGACCTATCCTCCATGAGCTGATCAAATTTTATACTTTTGGCATTCACAACATCCCCTGGCAATGAGTTCCACAAGTTAACTGTGCGTTGTGTGAAGAAGTACTTACTTTTGTTTTTTTTTTTAAACCTGCTGCCTGTTAATTTCATCTGGTGACCCCTGGTTCTTGTGTTATGTGAAGGGGTAAATAACACTTTCCTATTCACTTTCTCCACACTGTGCATTGCTTATAAACCTCTATCATATCACCCCTTAATCGTCTTTTTTCCAAGTTGAACAGTCCCAGTCTTTTTAGTCTCTCCTCATGTGGAAGCTGTCCCATACCCTTAATTTTTGTTGTCCTTCTCTGTACCTTTCCCAGTTCTAATACAGCTTTTCTAAGGAAGAAAGGCTGGCTGGGGATAGGCTGAAATATCCAAGTGAAGGAGTCCCAATGCCAGGAGATAACTTAATTCCACATTCACTCAGACTAGCAGAAAGAGGACAACTGTGAAGTGGGGGTTTTATATACCCTGGCTTCCACAGAGAGAGAGACAGGGGCATGTACCCACTCAGCCAAATGCTAACATTTTTAATGAGTTCCACACGATCATACCATGGAGATCTGCAATGCCAATATCAGCAGCAGAAGAGTCTGAAATAATCAAGAGCTCTCATCCCATCCCCACCCTCAGTCAGTGTACAGCTTGGATCCAGCTGAGGCATAACCACAGGAGCTGTCTCCATTGGAGCCTATGCAAACAGCACTGAAACACTGCTTCAGATTCTAAGAACTAAGTATTGTTATTATTTCTGTGCCAACGTTACCTAGGTACTTCTTGGTCTTGGAGCCAGAAAGGAACCAAAGAGAGTGTTTGGAACTCGACAAGCTTCAGACCAGAGTGAGATTCAGTGTCCAAAAACTTGGTTAACACTCAGTTAAAGTTGATTGGCAGGGCTGTGAACCCTCCCAGAACGTGAAATGCACCTATACTTAAACCTCTGAAAGCTACAGTTTAGAGTTAAATGCCATCTCACCCTGCAGCTTTCACTCTGCCCCCTGCAGCTGACAAGTGTCACTGGGATAGACTGTAAATATGTTTCAGCCACGGCTGTCCCGTAATAAGCAGGCATGAGGTACGTGTCATTTTATGTGGGTGCTGTGTCCCACAGAAGTGTATTCTCCCATTCATCTGCCTGCACTCCAACAGCCCTTCAATGTGTTAGGGCAACCGCATTGACTGCTGCAGGGATTACTTGCAGTAGGTCACAATAGCTCACACTGCAATACATGGAGAGATGCACCTACATCCAGAGAGATCATGAACCACTTGTTTCTGTGCTGAGTGATGTCTGCTCTGCAAGCACGGGAGCACAACAGATTATTCCTGCCACAGGAATTGGCAGCAGGCTAGTGAGGAGGTAAGTGCAGGGGACGCTCCACAGGGGATCCTTAGGACAAATGTTGGTAACATCTGGCCACTCAAGGGTCATCCGCATAGAACAGGTGAAACGGAGGATAAGAATAGGTGTAGCCAGCTGGTGTTGATTAAGCTCACCTCACACAACTTTTGCTTTAGTGAGGACCTGGTCTGACAGTTTCTCCTAAAATACCCAAGTGTTGTGTCCCTGCAGTGCTCCATATCATATGGATAGAGTGCAACAGTATCCATTAGAGCAGGCAGAACATCACTGAAAGAGAGCAGAGTTAGGGTTGCATAATGGGGATGGTGCCATGTGATCTTTATTTCCTGGTTTTCAGGAGTGCCAGGCACTCAGTGTTCTGGCAGGGTATGAGGCGTTGCTGAACAACCTTAACTCTGCATTAATAAAGTTCTGAGGGCATTTCCCTTGTTGTTGCGGAAAACAAGAGACTTCCTGAGAACATCTCAGTGGATGTTCTACCCCTTCTGTCAAAAGGTACCCCAGCCCCTCTTGGAGGGAAGTACCAGTACTCAAGATAATCTTGCCACACATGTGGTTTTTAGAGCATTTTGAAAATTGAAATAAGCTCAGCATAGACTGTATGTTGGGAACCCCTTGAGCCAAAGTACCCCAACTTACACCACTAACTCCACCCGGGCTCTGATGTGGCACAGCAATATTATGGCAGGGCAATAATACCACCACAGGGAAGGTCGCAGCAGGGTTTCCATTATAATGAGGTGAAAAAGGTCTACAAAAATTCTGTCTTTGGGATTAGAATACCATTTGAATACTTACTGCAGTTTGTGCATGGCTGGATTTTTCTATAGCAGTTTGTTTGTGGGAAAACGCATTTGAGGTTGGCTGTTTTAAAAACAGGGTCATTCAACTTAAGTTTTTTTCTAATGTCTATCTTTGCATTCAGATCCCTTTTTCCAGGGACCTACAGCACTTTGAGATGTGAAATTGATAAGAGTGTTCTCTGTGTTTGTGTAGATTGGATAAATTACTCTAATTATAATATTCTAATAATACTTAGTCCTGCCATGAGTGCAGGGGACTGGACTAGATGACCTCTCAAGGTCCCCTTCAGTCCTATGATTCTATGAAAAAGGTGACATTTGTTTTCCGTGTGTATTTTTCATGATACACATGAATTCTTGTTTTGGCTGATTACATCATTCTGGTACCATATTAGTGGATGTTGATACCTTATTATAGGGTTCTCTATTATGGCTGCATTCCCTGATGCTCAGCAATCCATTTTGATATCCTTACACTGATGAGAGTCACAACTACATGGCTTCTCCAATCACTCAGTCCCAGTGTTCAGGAAATGGGCGAGGATCTTGCAGCATAGTTACATTACCATAAAACTGCTGCTTACTTTTAGAATCTTTCAGCTCTACTCTAATTAATATTATTTTCCTTGACAATGCTTCTAAAGGAAAATCTGAGTACGCCTGTGGAGCACTGAAATATCCTCTCAGACCAGAACTTTGCTCTCATGGCAAAGCTTCCACAAGGAGCCTCTGCAAATGCAGGCAGAGAGCTAAATATGCACAACACATTCAGAAAACTGCTACGGACAGGTATAGTAGGAAGAGAACCTAAGACATAAGCCCGTCTATCAGAGGCCTGAGGCTTGGGCTAAAGTAGTAGTCAAAGCTTTACTGATATAAAGACAGTAAAGACAAGCTGTGAACAAGAGGCAGGACCAGCTCACAGAATCTGGCAAGAACAGAGCTGATATCGTAGAAATACACATTCTTAAGAAGTGCTAGGCACAGAATACTTATGCAAACATATCCCGATATCAAGTGGTACCAGAGCATCCCGATATCAAGGATGGTACAAAAAACATTCCCCAAGGATAACAAGAACACACTGACCCCTCCTAAAAGATAAGGTCAAGATGGATAATAACTAGCCATCTCAGGGGCAGTGAGTTGGTCCACTGTTATGGCCATACATGTATTAATGGCCCAGTAGAGTCTGCAGGATACTAGTATTGCACTTCGCCGACAGTAAACCTGGCTGGGTGCCTTTGTACCTTAATAGATCTTCTGGTCATTGGGCAGGTCTGCTGTGCCAACTGTCTGCACAGAGCTGGGGCAGCACACAGGAAGCACAGAGAGATGCTGCCAAACATCTAACCACAGCAGGACTCAAACTCACAGTACATGGATGCTGCACAGGTCCAAAGGCCACAGCTTGTCACCTCGAGCCACCAAATTACCGACTTCCAGTTGCTTGAAGAACCCTAATCCTGCTGCATGTGCCTAAATGGCTGTAACATCAACCCCAAATCATGTTATCGATCCAACTTTTTAAATATCTCTTTCCCAAAGGGACAGTGGGGACTGGATGGCAGCTGATATCAATCCCAAGCAGGTGATATTAGTTTGGGGAGGATCAGACCCATAGTTGGAGCCTCACATGCATGTAATTGTCAGAACCATAAAATTTTGATTTTTTATTTATTTATTTGTTAAGGGGCATGCATCTTGGAAGCTCCTTGCTCAAGTGATCTGAAATGTGGACCACTAACCCTACTCTGGATTGCCATGCTGCACAGCAATTTTTAAGACAAATCTAGCATGTGGCTTTTTTAAGCACTTTAAAAAATGTTGTTAAACAATAAGCTAATCTCAACATTAACTAACGTATATAATTAACCTGGGTAATCCCATCCATAAACACAAATTCAACTACCATCACTTTCTGATGGCCCTCAGTTCCACCTCTCTACTGCAGACCAGTCTCCATCTGTTCAAAATGAAATCTCAGCTCATTTCTCTGACATCTCCTTCTGGATGTCCAATCATCAGCTTAAGCTCGACATTGTGAAAACAGAACTCTTAAACGGCCCCTCTCCCCAAGACCTTCCTGCTACCTTTTCTCGATCACAGTAGACACCATTACCATTCCTCTTGTCTCTCAGGAAAAAACTCTGAGCATCCTCATCGACTAGGAACTTTCTGTAGGACCACACATCCAAACTATGTCTAAGCCCTACTGATTCTTTCTGCACAACGTCTCAGACACAGCATTTCCTATCCATTTACACAGCTAAAACTCTTGTCCAGCCTCTTATCTTGCCTTTCAACTAGAGCAACGTTCTTTTTTCCTTAATTGATCAATGAAGTCTTGCCTTGCTTATATCCATTCAGAATACTGCTGCAAAGATCATTTTCAAAGCCACCACTTTGTCCATGTCCTCCCACCCCCTTGAATCCCTTGACTCCTGCCTTAGAGCAGCCTCTATTGCCCACTTGTTAAATTTTCAAACAAGCATCTTCATACTTTCTCCTATGCTGCCTCCCATGCCTCAGAGAAGCTGCCCATAACCATCTGCAGAACTAATTCATCCTCCTTCAAATCCCTCTTCAAAACACTTTAGCATGATGCCTAGGGCCATCCTTAGGCGTACAAGCATACACAGCTGCGTAGGACACCATGAAATTTGGGGCACCAAATTGCTCCAAATTTCATGGTGCCCTAGCCTAGGCAACTGCGTGCTGCATACGTGGTAGCAGCACCAGCCCTGGCAACCAGCCCTATCCATCAGCCGGCCCCCCCTGCAAGGGGCAGGGCCGTCCCTAGGGGTGTGTGGGGCCCCGGACAACTCCCTCCGCTCTGCCCCTTCCTCTTCCCCCCTGCGCCGCCCTGGCCCACTCCCTTTCCACCTCCTCCCTCAGCGACCCCTCACTCACCGGCAGTGGCAGGAAGCGGAGCAACCCGGCCCCAGCCCTCTCTACTCTGCAGCTCCCAGCCACAGCGCTGCACTTCCCGCCGCTGGTGAATGTGGGGAAAGGATCATCCCCTGCACTCACCAGCAGCGGGAAACGCAGAGACATGGCCCCAGCCCGCTCTGCTTCCCTTGGCCCAGCTCCAGCCATGTCACTTGGGTTGGGGAAAGGACCGCTCCCAACTCTCACTGGCAGCGCGAAGCAGAGCACCGTGGCTGGGAGCTGGTGGAGTAGAGCGGGCTGGGGCCGGGTTGCTCTGCTTCCTGCCGCTGCCAGTGAGTGTGTGTGTGGGGTCCTTTCCCCCAAGCCCCATCCCCCGAGCAACACGGCTGGGGCCGAGATGAGGGAAGTGGAGCATGCTGCTCCCAGCCCCTGATAATCTCCTGGGCCACTCTGGGCCTGCAGGGCCCCCTAAAGTGGCCCCCCACAGCTCCCACCTCTCAGATCCTGGAGGGGGGGAGGCCTGGGGCCCCACACAGCCCCCTCTCAGCTAGGGATGGTCCTGGTGATACCTAGAAAAACATTGACAACGGTTACGCTCCTGACGTGCTGAGACCATAGCTCCCTTGCTGACCGTATTGTCTGATTGTTTCCTTGTATTTTTCATGTTGGTCTGTATTTGTCTTTTGTCTTATACTTAGACTGTAAGCTCTTTGGGTCAGAGATTGCTTTCTTGTTCTGCGTCTGTACAGCGCCTAACATCATGGAATCCTGATCCAAGACGAGGGCTCCTAGGCACTACGGTAATACAAATAACTACAGCTGTGCTATCACCCCATTATAATACATGCTTCTCTCCTCATTTTTGCACCAAAGGAGCTGAAATAAGCCAGTTTCAGTTTGCCCCACAACAGTTGCACTGACCTTTAATGCCTCAAGAAGGAACAGACAATGTCTTTATCCCGCCAAACCCCTGGAGAAAAGGCTGCACAAGTGATATCATTCCCAGTCAAATATATGGCACAAAGACGTAAAAAGCTTCTGACTTGCTGATCTGAAACAGACATCTGTCCTGCAAGCAAAAAGCATTTAAAGCCTGGAATTCTGACTGGCAACAACTGGGTAAGAGAAAGAATGAGCAGCCCAGCTGGTCACCACACAGCTACCATGGCATGGCCCTGATCTAGATAAGACACTCAAATGTGTGGAATAAGCTGCTATGAGTTTGCTAAGTAGTTTTTCAAAGAAAGGCTGAAATAGTTGGGCGAGATGGAGATCCTGACTCACTGCTTCCAACTCATGAATGGCAGAGGAAGTGGTTACTCCTACCTTCATTTCCAAACACTGGTATCTATATAAGGCACACTTGCAGCCCTTAACTGCTACTGTTTCCCAAAGGGTTATCCGCTTCTGTGCAGATGGATGCACTCCTCCCAAGAGGGGGATCTATGCAACACTCAAAGATGGACCAAGTAGTTTCCAAAGTCTCCTAGCAACTAGTGTCACTTGTTTATTTACCTATCAGCCAATTCTCCAGGTGATCACCCAATTTTCAATAAACAAGCTAGCAACTAGTGAGATTCCATTCTCTCATGGTGAAACTGGCTTCATGCCCTGTGAGTCTCCACATAATTACTGTACATTACTGTAATCCAATTAAACCTCACTATGAGACGAGCTTCATGTTATCACTTTCAATTAGATTTAAGCCACTTATTGTCTGCATTAAGATCCATTTGGCCTACAAATCCCACACCACTGCTTGAGAAATGGCATTTATCAGCCAAACGACAACAGCAATGCACGCTATACTGAAAGCCAGAGAAGACAGTAAAGACTGGATAACAATTGCAGTAGCTTTCAGGGAGGGAGAAAATGTGGGCAAGTAAACTAACACCTACCCTAACCAAGCTTGCTTGTCTCCCAATGCTCAAATTCTCCTCCAATTCTCCACTGCCTCTTTTTCTTCTGATTCCAGCTTCATAAAAAAATGGAAAATTTGCTAGAGGCCCAGAGGAATTCCTCAGTTCAGGATTTTCACTAAAGCTAAGAGAAAGACTGAGGATAACAGCAGGCCTGGCAATGCAGCATAATTTGGCAGATGGTCATTAATTCCACAGGAACTACCCTCCCAAAAAGGTCAGTTATAAGAATGGCAGAATTTGGCCCATAGGAATTAGAAGCGCTGCCAAGACATGATGCAAATAAGCAGACTAACCAGCCAACTTCCCATGCAAAGGCAAACCATGAGATGCGTTTAGAAAATACAGATCGGGGTTTACAGAGGAACATAATCAAAATGGCACTTTGAAAAGTTTTCAGCATTTGCTTCTTACTCATTTGTTGGGCTACAGTTCCTCTTCAAGCACAGACTATATGTGGAGTGACTAGGTTGAGAAGCTCCATATTTTCCCTCTGATCTTTCTTCCTAACTGTCAAGTTTTTGCTTTCCTTCACCCCAGTCACCCATGATCAGCTGAAGGTTGGTCTTTGGCTTAAGGAACTGGGCTAACTCAGTTCTAGTCCCACCTTCACCAAAAGCTTCTTCGATGACCTTGAGCAAGTCACTTCTCCTCTCTGTCCCTCAGATCTCTATCTGCAAAATGGAGATATTTCACTGCCTCTTATGTGTGTTGAAGGAAAGTTAACACTGAAGTGCTACACTACACTGATGAATAGAGAAATCTCAACTTATTTATAACACTGACTTCTTCCGAGCTCTATTCAGTTTGGTTCCTTGGTTTCTCCTAATGATGTATGAGGAAACACACTTGCTCCAATAAGATGTATGTTGTGAGACCTAAGTTTAAGTGCTTTCAAGAATCCTAGAAACAGATCAATAGCCTAATGCAAACCCTGTCATGGATGAAAGCATTAATCCACTCACATTTTTTATTCTGGAGATCACTTAGCAAGACAGTCTTACAGTCTTGAGACCACCTCCTTCACTTCCCCAACCATCCCCCTCAATCTCCCAGTGTTAGGGCCTCAAAACGTTCTCTCGGAATGGGAGGTTGTCACATTCACCATCGTAGATTAGCCAACTTACATAGCACTTTACACCTTCAAAGCAGTTTGCAAACTGTAACAAATGAATCTTCATTTTTCAGAAGGGGGAAACTGAGGCAGGAACAGTTAACTAAAATCATACAAGTCAGTGGCAAACTCGGAATTAAAAGTCTTCAGACAACTTGACCATCCTGCCTCTTGAACCAGCACCATGATTCGAGAAACATACAACTCTAGTTTCTTTTCTCAAATCATTTTTTAAAAGTTTTAGAGGAAAAGTTATCCAATATATCCTTCCTTTAAGAACAGCAGTTCATTGCAGAAGAGTGAGACTATTGGGAAGAAACAGGTAGATAGCTTCTGCCTTCTGAAATATACTTGTCAGACTTCGTTGATAAGGTAACACCAGTGATATGATTGCAATGACTGAAACAAGGAATTTGATTTTCTGAGAAGCCGATTACCCGTAACTCCAATTTAAGGCAATGGGTGCTACACATACTCAGTTCCTCCAAAAATCAGACCCAAGAAACCTATTATATACATAAAGGAAAGCTGTGCCTGTCACTATCAGATGGGTGGGAAGCCAGAGGGCTAAAATCCAGAAAGGTTACATAGTTTTAACATAGCTGCAGCATATGGTTTTGATGGAGTGGTATCAACAGCCTGCTCTGCATGACTGAGGTATTATGGTCACTAATACCACGGAAGTACTTTTATACATAGAGCAACAACTGTCCACAAAGTACTTTAAAAAAAAAACAAAAACAGCTGACATCAGCAGAAGAATAAGCACATCAAATCATTTATTACACAAAGAAGCTGATCTATTTCTCTCAGAGAGAAACCACAATCCCTTCTACCTAATGCACAAACACTCAAGCACGGGGACACAAAGATTTAACTAAGCAATGTGTCACTGAAGAAAACAATGGTTCTTTGTCACTAATTTTCACAAACTAAATGTGGCCTCTGACAACATTTCTCCCCATAAAGCAACTAGATACTTAGCACTTCAACTTTTATTTACTAAGTCTACATGAAGTGGCTGGACTTTCAGTAAATCAAAACTAAAAGGAGATCTTTCTCTCGTCCTTGCGACGTGTGGTATTCCATATATTATCCACCACAAAGTCTGCTAATCAGCCATCAACTGGACAAAAGGAGTAAAGCATTCCAGTCAATCAACTCTCGGTCCACCAGTCCACCCACAACACTCAAGGCTTCGTACCGGCTACACAGGGCAATTCACTGAGTGAGACCATTGCCTTTTATTTCCTTTACTGGCAAGCACTTGTCCACAAGAGCATTCCAAAATGTGTCACATTCCCCAGTGCGTGTGTGTGTGTTAAGAAAAAAAATAACAGCAGGCACTTAGCCCCAATTATGTATTCCAATAAGCAAGCACTTGCTGCTCCAATCACTGCTCCCCTCTGTCGCTGTATGCCAACAGGGTAGGAATGTCTCTGAAATGGAAACAAATGTCTCTAGAGATTTATCATGCTACACTAATCTAACTTTTAAAAAAGGAAGGAAATGCTCCCTCCCAGAGCATGACCCTCCTGCATATTCCACCCATTCTCTGACTTTTTGCTGAGTTCAAAGCAGTGGTGTTTGAAGAGTCTTAAAAGTCAACAGGCACGCTTAAGAAAAAATGCAGCCAATGAAAATCCCAAGGAAAATACCTGACCACACACTAAGCCCATTACCCTCTCCACTTTCCTCCATGTTTTCACAGATGTCTGCCTGAAGAGGAAGCTCTCATTCTCATATCAAGTATATTGTGTCTTCTACTGTAACCTTTTCATTTGATTATAGCATGTTTCAAGGCCATTCCTGCATCCCAGGAGGTAGTACTTGCAATATTCGTGGTCAACAATTCCAAAGATGAGTGCCTAAAGTTAAATATAGTCTTAGGAAAGTAACTTTAGCACTCCTTTTTAAAATATCTTGACCGCTCCAATCACAGATACCTTCGTGTTCTTAGGTAGTGCCTGCACCACATATAATGAAATGCAAAACAGTAATCTGATGTAATGTTAGCAGGTAGAGTTAAAACAGCCAGGAAAGGCTAATAAAGGTTCACTGAGCAACTTAACACAGCAGCATTCTATATATAGAGATAAATAAATATATGGAATATTTTCTATTTCTGGTTAACTATGTAGCATATTATTGTTTGTCTAAAATGTGCAGTATAAGATACAGACGCATTGACACCAAATTAATGTTTCTGTAGGAACCTAACTTTTCAATTTTCTGACTTAGTTTTGGCTGTGCACTCTCAGTGTTGTTAGTCTGCTGCATTTTGCAGACCTGCCAAGTGTCATGCATCTCACACAACACTCGCACCTGCAGGCTGACACGCATTGCCACGGTCCAGACTGAATATTCTGCATCCAACTGGGCTGCAGGAACATCCGGCAATTGTGGTTCCATCACCAGAGGCTGCTGTGGCACCTGGGAGGGGAGCATGCAGCCAAGCAGCTTCTGTCTGCTGCTCCCCTGCTGGACCTGGAAACAGCAACCAGGAGGAGCAGGTAGTGATAGCAGCAACCACAGGAAGGAGACAGCATGGACAGGTGTGTGAGTCAGGAGGGCCAAATTCCCATACCCAGCAACAACCACCAAACAGTTCTCAGTTGCCCCCAGTCCTTAGACATCCACTAGGTTTCACAACATGCCCTATGGCTTCTATCCCCAGCCACACACAAATCCAGTTTCCTTCCCAGCTATCCCCAGACAGTCACACAACGCAGCTTCCCTCAAACCCCAGTTCCACACACACAAATTCAAGTTTCCTGATGCCCAGCTTTCTGTAGCCACCTCCATCAGTCCCCCAGGCAACACCAACCTCCACCCAGCCAAATTCAGTCTTCCTCTCAGCCCTCGCTTTGTATTTTATTGGTTTGGGTTATTTATAAATAAAAATTGTCTCTAGTGATGTTAACCACCAACTAATTCCAGTCACCATTGAATTGAAACACACACCTCCTTGAGGTAATTAGGGTGTGTGATAGAGTGGAATATCTTTTTATTGCTGCTTTTGTTTTTTTACAAGGCTGGGTTATTAAAGCAGAATAACCACGTACATAAAGAGATTGGATGTTTGCAGCAAGAGAAAACTTGTCAGAGTTTAATTTGCAGAATGTAGCCAGAATTGTGGAGGTCTCTTATAATTCTGGGAACTATAGTTTCTTCCAGTTCCCCACAATCTCCTCCATTTCGTGATATTAAAGTAGGGATCTGAAGGGTTTTGTTCTGTGTGGTTAATTGAAATAGTGATGATCATTCTCATGCAAACTATCACACTAGAAACCTGACAACACATTTTAAAGCTTTAAAGATTACTTGGCATACTTGGTGATTTCACTCCTATATTCATTTGTTTCTCCCTAAACCAAGCAAAGACGGTAGCACTTCAAGCACTCTTGTTGCTGTCACCTGCCAAACCTCAGTCATTTTTGGTGTGATCCTGCTGAGAAAAAAAAAAGGGGGAGGGAGAATATTTTTTCCTACACAAACTAGAAGACAAAGGGATCTTGCTCAAACATTCAAATATAATCACCAAGCATGGAAATATCAGCCCAGAAAGTTTGGAGAGTTACGAGCAAGTGAAAAGAGGCTATTAGAATGGAAATGCACTTTCAACCTGACCATCAGAAGCCTAGACATCTGCTAGAATACATACATACAAAACTGTTAGAAGACACTGATGAAAAACTTGTGCATTTCTCAACTAGTGTGGCAGACTCATTTGAGGAAGGGAGTATACAAGAAGCAAAAGAAAGGGTCAGAGTTAATAGGGAAAGCTGCCAATCTCCCTCACACACACTGCAAACATTCTGCCCCTCTTCAAGTAAAGCAGCAGGCCGTTACTTGAAAGCTCAGCATTGCTCACAATTTTGCCCCTAATGAAAGTGGCCATGAGAGCATCTCACATGTACAGCAGCAGAGAATCCTGTGGCACCTTATAGACTAACAGACGTTTTGGAGCGTGAGCTTTCGTGGGTGAATACCCACTTCGCAGGCCGCCAACCCAATCTTCTCTGCTCAACTTAAGGGAGTACTAATGGGTGCCCCTCAACTATGCAGCCTTTGAGTGAGTACAGAGTCAGCAACATGCATATAAGACAAAATAAGGAAAAGGAAGGATACACAGAAGAGACAAGACAAGTAGGAAAAAGAACCAGAAAGGGAAACATGAAAAAAATTGACAGAAAAGAGTAAATGGACCAGTAACTATCTGCTAAGCTACCCCATGGTGCGGAGTGCCAAATGAAGTTGGGACACCTGTTTACTCTGCACATGGAGCCAGAGTTCTTTTTACTGAGTGAATAGCAATAAAAATGAAAAGCAGGCAACACACCAGGGAATGGAGAGGGCCTTGAAACTAAGGAATTGTGCTGTGCAGCAGGGCTGGGGAGTTCAACCTCCAGATTCTATGCCCCTCATTTCCTGGAGTGCCTTAACCTTGTAATTTGCCTGTGGATGCCTATTCTCGTGGATGCCTATTCTCGTGGACCATAGAAGGTTGGGGTTGAACACACTCAGACATCTCAAGGGTACTGGGGTAAGGGAGTATAGACATTGACATGAGTCTGGGAAGCATGGCTCAGCAGTGGGTGTTCTCCAGTGACTTCCCTCACAGTGCTGCTGCCTGGCATAGTTCCCTGAATGCCGAGTTCACAGCATTCCATCCACCAACTTGTCTGCCCATTGTACACATTCAATTTGTGTCATTTTTATCATAAAAAGCCAGGTTGAAGATTTGTTTCTAGCAACAAGAAAACATGACTTGATATGAATTTACAAAGCTTACTTTTATGTTTTTTTTTCTGTTATGATCATAAAAACCCTGACAACAGAAGTTTATCTGGGCTGGGGGAGCGTGAGGGAGATGTCAGGGCTAAACAATGGGACCAGTGAGATAATGTAAGTAAGGTGCACTGCTGCCTAACTAAGCTCCCACCCGCACCCTTTCTCCATCAACCCACCCACCTCAAAGCCCCACTTCACACAGCTTAAGCTGTTCTCATCCCAGTTCACTTTTCAACAACCAATACCCACACGAGTAAATAAGAACGAAAAAGAATGGGAAGATGCTGGTAAGTACTACTAAAAATTGAGGAATCTGCAAACAGAAGCTTAATCAAAAGATGCAGTCCCCAAGGCCAGGATGTCACCAGCTAAACCAAGCCTCCCCTGCCTGTTCATGTCAATTCATGTGCCTTACCACCCAACCAACAAGAAATGCCCTTTCCAATCCCTCCACAAAGTATTCACCCAGTCCATTCAGACACACAACCCTAACCCCATGCCCCTTCCCCACCACACACCCCCTCCAGGTATAGACCTCACAGGTACACTTCTAGGGAACACAGCTGGGGCTCGGGCTGCCATCTGGATACAGAAGTGGGGCAGGACATGTGCATAGGGGCGGACATACCCGAGAGCAGCCCTAGGGCTGAGGGGTCTGTGAGGGAACAAGCCAGGCTGTGAAGGAGAGGAGCATTGCCTGTCCTCAGGAACGGTCCCCACGTTAGTGCTGACTGACGGAACGCCCGGGCCTGAAACCGAGTCCTGAGCTCGGCCTCACCCCCTGAACAAAGCCAGGCTCTCCCCACCTAGCAGGGGGTCCGGGGCAGGTCCCCCCACACGACGGGGCACCCTCCTGGGGCGGGGTAGGGCAGCCAGGACCATCCTGGGGGCCCTCAGGCGCACGCCCAGGACTCTCATGAGGGGCCTGCGGGACTCACCCGACCCACAGCAGGTAGGGAAGCGGGCTCCGCGGAGAGGAAGAACCGGGGGCAGGCGCTTGCGAGGGGCTGCCCCACCTGACCTGGCTCGGCCCGACCTGGGAGCGGGGAAGGGACCCGGACCGCCAGGGGGGTTGCATGCAGGCCGGCCGGGGGGCTGTCCCAGTGCAGGCCTAACCCGGGAGGGTAGGGGGCGGCGGCTCGGCCCGGGGCTAACCTGGGGACGCAGCTGGGGCTGGAGCCGTCGATCTCCCAGGTGGCGAATAGGTTCATGGGCACTGGGCGGCTCAACACCCCGGCGCCGCCCGGGAAGCTCAGGCGGCCCCGTTCCGCCGCCATCGCCGCAGCCGCCTCGCTCCCGCAGCGGAGCCGGTAGCCGCCTGCAGCGAGAGAGACGCACACTCCGGCCGGTCCCTGCGCCGCGCCTACCGCGGCCGGCCAGGGTCACATGGAGGGGGCGGGGCCAGGGTGCTGCGGGGGGAGGAGCGTGGGGAAAGGCGGGGCCTAGGTAGAGAAGGGGAGGGGCTTAGGGGAGGGAGGACCGAGCCGTGGGAAAAGGTGCGATGGAGGCGCGGCCCGGGACTCGGAGCCTAGAGAGAAGAGGGGACCAGTCTGCGTGCAGGGCTTCTAGAGGTCCGGGGCCTCCACCGTTACCAGAGAAGATAAGGATGTGTTGTAGCAGGGAGCTTAATAATGGTAGAAGCTTCCTGTCTGCGTTCTCTAGTTGCTATTTAAAGAATGTCTCTTTATCTTCACCCTGCAGAGCCTGGAGATGGGGGGAGGAGTTTGGGGAAGGGAGAGAGAGACGGACAGAAGTCTATAGGGAGACGCTTAGGAAGGAAAAGAATAGGAGTCAGCAGAAGGGAAGTGGAAGAGCCTGGGGAAAGGCAGGTGTCTGGAGAGTTGAAGGGGACGATCTTGGGGATAAGAAATGGGGAGCTTGAACAGGGGCTGGCAGGGCAAAAGTCTGGGAGACGTGGGGAGCCTGGAGAAGGAAGCAGAATGAACCTGCATGAGGAAAAGATGGGGGAGATGAGAAGAAGTTTGGGGAACCATAGGGAGAAGGAATCCATAAATGTATGGGAGGAACCAACGGAGGAGAGGAGCCTGAAAAGAGAGAGGTGGCAAAGTCTAAAGAGGAAAGGAAGGGCAGAGCCCAGAGGAAGGAGTCTGGGTGGGGGTAGATAAAGTTGAGGAATTAGAGAGGTGGGAACCCATAGGGGTTCAAGGAGGAAAAACCTGGCAAGCAGGATTTAGCAGTTTGAGAACTATTCTTCCTAGGATTGCCAACTGTCTAATTGTGCAGACCCAAAGACCCCTGTCATGCCCATTCTCTGAGGCCCTGCCCCTGCTCACTCCATCCCCCCTCCTCACTTTCACCAGGCGGGGTGGGGAGGGGCTGGAGGGAGCTCGGGGCCAGGGTAGGGGTGTGGGCTCTGGGATGGGGCAGGGGAGTTGGGTGGAGGAGGGGGTGTGGGCTGTGGGAGGGAGTTTGGGTGCTGGAGTGGGTATGCAGTGCAGGCTCTGAGAGGGAGTTTGGGCGCAGGAGTGGGTGCAGGGTACAGGCTCTGGGAGGAAGTTTGGGTGGGGGTTCTGGGAGGTGGTTGGGGCAGGGGGTCGGGATGCAGGAGGAGGGTGGGCTCTGGGAGGGAGTTTAGGTGCTGGAGGAGGTGTGGGCTCAGGGACAGAGTTTTGGTGCAGGATGCAGGCTCTGGGAGGGAATTTAGGTGCAGGCGCTAGGCTGGGGCAGGGGGTTGGGGTGCAGGAGAGAGTCAGGGGATCAGTGTTTACCTCATGCGGCTCACAAAAGTGACCAGCACATTCCTCTGGCAGCAGCGCCTAAAAAGCAGGGCAAGGGGTTCTCAGCGCACCACTTCCACAGGCACCGCCCCTGCAACTCCCGTTGGCTGCAGTTCCTGGCCAATGAGAGCTGCGGAGTTGGTGCTGGGGATGGAAGCAGCTGAGACCCCACTGTTTGCCCCCCCTCCAGGGGCCACAGGGACAGTGCCAGATCAACACGGAGCCAAGGCAGGTAAGGGAATCTGCCTTAGCCCTGCTGCCATGCCTGATTGTTAGTGCCCCAAATCTCCTGGTTTAGCTGAAGTAGCCTCCAGGAGATAGAGTGTGATTCCAGGAGACTCCTGGTGAAAAAAGCAAACAGAATGCTGAGAATCATCAAGGGATAGATAATAAGACAGAAAATAACATATTGCCAATATATAAATCCATGGTACACTCACACCTTGAATACTGTGTGCAGATGTGGTTGCCCCATCTCAAAAAAGATATATTGGAATTGGAAAAGGTTAAAAAAGTGCTACAAAAATTATTAGGGGTATAGAACGGCTTCTGTATGAGGAGAGATTAATATGACTGGGAATTTTCAGCTTGGAAAAGAGGCAACTAGAGGGGGATATGATAGAGGTCCATAAAATCATGAGTGGTATAGAGCAAGTAAATATGGAAGTGTTATTTACTCTTCATAACACAGGAACTAGGGGCCACCAAATGAAATTAATAGGTAACAGGTTTAAAACAAACACAAGAAAGTATTTTTTCATGCAATGCACTGTCAACCTCTGGAATTCCTTGCCAGAGGGTGTTGTGAAAGCCAATACTATAACGGGGTTCAAAAGGGAGCTAGATAGATTCATGGAAGATAGGTCCATCAATGGCTCTTAGCCAGGATGGGCAGGAGTGGGATTGGGTGACAGGGCATGGATCACTTGCTGATAACCTGTCTGTTCATTCCCTTTGGGGCACGTGCCATTTGCCACTGTCAGAGAACAGGATACTGGGCTTAATGAACCTTTGGTCTGACCCAGTTTGGCCGTTCTTATGTCCTAAATAGTGGTGTGCCCCAGGGGTCTGTACTGGGACCAGTACTATTCAACATATTCATAACTGATCTGGAAAAAGGGGTAAAGCATGAGGCAGCAAAACTGGCAGAAGATACAAAACTACTCAAGATAGTTAAGTCCAAAGCAGACTGTGAAGAGCTACAAATTGAAAGGGATCTCAAAAAACTGAGTGACTGGTCAACAAAATGGCAGATGAAATTCAGTGTTGATAAATGCAAGTAATGCACATTGGAAAACATAATCCCAAATATAC
>NC_133775.1:66833306-66941305 GCF_003597395.2 Chelonoidis abingdonii | reverse complement strand
TTAAATATTGGCGTTACATTAGCTAACTTCCAGTCATTGGGTACCGAAGCTGATTTAAAGGACAGGTTACAAACCTTAGTTAATAGTTCCTTTTGTAGCTCTTCAGAGTCTGCGTGGGTCTTAACTATCTTGAGTAGTTTTGTATCATCTGCGAATGTTGCCAGTTTTGTCTTGAAGGCCAAGACGATAAGTGTCCAAAAAAAAAGAATTAGATACATTCATGGAGGATAGGTCTGTCAATGGCTATTAGCCAGCATGGGCAGGGATGGTGTCCCAGAAGCTGGGACTGGGTGACAGCAGATGGATCAATTTTACCTGTTTTGTTTATTCCCTCAGGATACTGAGCTAGATGGTCCTTTGGTCTGACCCTGTATTGCTGTTCTTATGATCATTTTGGTCCCGTTTGCCCTTAAAAGTCTATTATTCATTTGTCATTATCTTCCTAGAAGTTAAAATACCATCTAAGGGAGGCAACTAACTCCAGGAATTACTGTGCCTCAGCTTTTAACCTGGCATGGTAGGTATAAATATTACATAAAAGTCAAGAATTATTCTAGTCTACAGGTTTCAGAGTAGCAGCCGTGTTAATCTCTAAGGTGCCACAAGCACTGCTGTTCTTTTTATAGATACAGACTAACAAATTTATTTGAGCATAAGCTTTCGTGGGCTACAGCCCACTTTATCGGATGCATAGAATGGAACATATAAGAATGTGTGTGTATACACACACACACACACACAGAAGATGCCATACCAGCTCTAAGAGGCTAATTAATTATGACTTGTTATCAGCAGGAAAAAAAACTTTTGTAAGTTTTGTAACCATCTTGATTATTACTACAAAAGTTTTTTTCTCCTGATGATAACAGGTCATCTTAGTTAATTAGCCTCTTAGAGCTGGTATGGCTTCTTCTTTGTATGTATATATATACACTCTTCTTATATGTTCCAGTCTATGCGTCCGATGAAGAGAGCTGTAGCCCATGAAAGCTTATGCTCAAATAAATCTGTTACTCTCTAAGGTGCCACAAGTACTCTAGCCTACAGCCATTCATTCTGGAAAACACTGCAAAGGGGGAGTTAACGGCAAGGCTTGCACAGTTGGACACCTGAGAACATATGACCACACAAATTCAGTGCAAAAGAGGATGTTATTTAACGGGGTAGTCACAGCACATACATCATACACACAATGCAATAACTACAGCGAGACGTGAACAAAATGCAAGGGACCCCCTTGGCCAACCACGGAATCACCCGACGTCATGTTTTGTGCCGAACTTACAGCATTTCTAGACCAGGCTTTGAGAGGCCATGACGTCAGCCCCACACAGGATGACCCTGCGCAAATGGGCAGTAAAGCCCAGGGAAGCAGCGGGAAGGCTCAGCGCTTTCTCCGGCGGGACGGGCGATGGGGGCAGGTCTGTCCGCCTCTGGCCCCTCCCGGCCCGAGCCCTGGCAGCCCGGCCTCCAGCGCGGGGGTCAGGTCTGCTCAGGGCGTGGGGCCTAGCCCATGTCCCCATCGGGTGGAGTAGGAGCAGGGCCCGGTGCGGGATGGGCAGCAGGGACGAGCTGCCTTGGGAAGCCGCACCTCCCCTGGCCCTAGGCTCGCCCTACTCCGCTCCTGAGCGGAGCACGACCCAGCACCCGCCCCGCCCGGACCTCCCAGCTTTGATCCCCTAGAGTCGCTCCCTCCGCGGCCACGGGCATCCCCTCCCCGAGCCGTTCCCACCGGAAGTGGATGGTGGCGGTCGGGTTGCGTTCGGCAGCGGACCGGAAGTAACCCGGCAGTTCCAGTGGCGTTGCCCGGATGCTGCGCTGGCTGTTTCCGGCCACCTCAGTAGTAGAGGCCAGTCGGAGGGTGGCGGGTGGTAGCTGGCAGGCAGGGCGCGCGCGGGGTCGAGCAGCAGCTCCCGGGTTGGAGCGGCGCAGACATGGTGCTGCTGACTATGATCGCGCGGGTGGCGGACGGGCTCCCCCTGGCCGCCTCCATGCAGGAGGATGAGCAGGTGAGAGACCGAGTCATCCCCCTCTCCCGGTCCCGAGACCCCCCCAGGCCCCACCCTCTCCCGGCCCAGAGCCCCCCAATTTACCCCCGCTCCGGAGACCCCCAATTCCCCCTTTCCCGGCCCAGATTCCCCCCGCTCCTGACGGGTCTCCCTTCTTGCGGCACAGAAGTCCCCCCCTCAAGCAACCCCTCCCGGCCCAGAGCCCCCGAGATCCTCCCCAAGATTTCTCCTTTCTCTGTTCAGAGGGCTCCCGTTCCCGAGCCAGAGCCCTTCCCCAGGCGCACACTCCCTCTTCGTCGCCCAGAGCCCCTCCTCTGACTCATATTCGTCCCAGGGGGGACACAGAGGCTTTGTGGAGGCTTACAAGGCAGACCCTAGGTGGGTTGGATTTGTGCCCTCAGAAGGCTGTGTTAGTGCTTGACTGTGCTGGCAAACGTGAGTTTCATGCAAGGTTGATGACATTGGCACTGTTCCTCTTGCACTGCAACCCCGTTGGCACCGAGAGAAAGTTGCCGCCCCCCCCCCCATGGCACCGAGAGAAAGACATGAAATAGAAATAGATGAACTAGTGTATTAATGAGCAATTAGTCCACTGACAACAGGGCGAAGTATAGCCTTGTAATTCTGGAACCTAACAGTACCTTTTTAATGTTAGTTGGAGCTCTTTTCCAATTCGGCAAGGCTGCTTCTGTTATAAGCAATTATAATACTCATTAACATCAAACCTACCCATAACCAGATTTACATTTTTGCCACCTTTTTACTGGTTGTTTACATTATACATTATTTAAATTAACACTTGCACCAGTGTTATTTTCAAACTGTTAATATAATCATTTTAATAAATGATATTTAAATTGTTAAATGTTTTATTAAAAATCCTGCTAAAACAGTTATAACCAAAACATAGCCACAACATAACTTTGGGTCACATCTTTGTTACCTTCAGTTTTTTTTATTTTACTATTTTCAATTTATTTTTAGCTTTTTTTTTTAAACTGCCAGTTTTAATTTATCATACCTGTCTACACTTAAGCTAACTTAATCCTAAACCTAATTTTGATTTAACCTATTTTATAGGCTATAGCAGACACAGCCTACATTAAAAATCTTTTCTGTTGAGTAGCAGTGCCACCTTCTCAAATGATACTATTTATGTGATAGAAGCATTCTTCCATCAACATAGTTGCATCTGTCCTGGGGGTTAGTTCAGCATAGTGATGTCAAGGGGGTGGTTTTTTCACACCCCTGCCTGATGTAGGTGTATAGACCAAGACTTATAGCTCTTGAAAAAAGTCGAAACTAGATTTGGCACCAAGATCTAGGGACCCTGCCTTCCCCCAGCATCTAGACTCCGAGAGAGAGAGAGACCGACCATGTGTCTCCCCAGTATCAGTGAAGTTCCTAGAGAGCCTTCCAGCACTGAGATCCCAAAGTAGATCAAAACCAAGACCCACCCATCAGTGAGATTCTCATATACGTGCACATTTTTTTGAGGGAGCAAGCTAATACTCCTGGAGAGAGAGATCCTGGCAGTATGTCTTCACTGCAGTGTAAGCCCAGGTTAGTAGACCTTAAGTTAGCAGACCCAGGATTTGTTAACTGAGGCTTGACCATCTATACTCAGTTGTAACCCCAGAAATTGTTGAACTTTGGGTCTCAGCTTGGGGCTCCAGCATCCATGCTACATTTTGCTGGTCTGAGTTCAACTACCCTTATCTCAGACTTCTTAGCACCCTCCCAAAGTGTGTGTCCACTCTACTCCTTTGTTCATGGTGCCATATGGGAAAACTTGACTGTCCAGAGGACAAAGAAAGCTGGCCTGTGGGATTGTAGGACATTTTTGGAAGAGCGTGAATCTAGCAGGGCTGTGTCTACACTGCAGAGTAATAGGGCTTGAACCCTGTGTTCCAGTTTGACTCAGATGTGGACCCTTCACCCGTGGGGTACTGGGACCCAAGGTCCAAGTCCTGAGTTACTACTATTTGTGTGTAGACAGATGGGAGTGGGATAGGCTAAAGCCTGAGTTCAAACCTGGAACTGACACTGCAGCGTAGACATACCCTGTGAATCATGAACTCTTCCCCTCTCCCTCAGGGCAGAGAGACTGAAGCACCTTTTCTGGACCAAGATCCTCCACAAGAGATGCTACAAAAAACCAAACTCCCTAAGGGACCTCCTAAATGGGGACTGAGAGATTCATCAGCGGTAGATTCCTGAGATTTACCAGCACCTACCACTTAGTTTGACTGTGTCCATTAACTTCAGATCCAATTCTGGTAAAACTGTTTGAGGTTAGCTGTGGATATCATGTTAGTTTCCTTGTGGGAAAGGGCCTGTCTATACCTTAAGAGGTTGTTGTATTGTTTGCAGTTCATTCTGCCATATGGTAGAACCATGCCTCATAGACTTTTTTCCCTTCTCAGTCAGGTCGGGACCTGCAGCAGTATCAGAGCCAAGCTAAACAGCTTTTTCGGAAGCTGAATGAACAGTCGCCTACCAGATGCACCCTAGAAGCAGGATCCATGGCTTTCCAGTAAGTATAACATGCTGTAGAGATTAAGGTGGAAAATGTAAGTATTCCAACCTACATCTGTAGAAGACTGAAAGGTACTTCCAGGAGACATTGGAGGTATACTAGAAACTGGGCCACCAGAGAAGAGTAAGAGTCATCCCACCAGCCCATGGGAAACCTGTGCTCAGAGAGAGTGTTATTTTTGATATCCTTTCAATCATTTAAAAATTTCGTTTCTTCTCTAGCATTGTTAGACTTCATGCATTCCTATCCAGTTCTTGTATTCTGCCACTCTCTTTTCTGTAGACTGCATATATTTGGTTCCTTTTAAGTTTTCTCTACAGGTTGTGCCTACTAATCATTCTAGCATCTGTTGTCCTTTGGATTCTCAGAGGTTTATCAATATATTTTTTTAATAGTGAGACATCCCATCTATACTTAGGTTAGCATTACCACAGTTGATTCTTCCTATACAAGATTCTCTTCTCTCTCCATTTCACTATGGCATATCTTTCATGTATCAGCCTTGCACTGTGAGCTCATCTAATTTGTTGTTTGTTATTTCCCTGAATCTCCTCAGCATTTCTGCTCTCCAGCAAGCATTGTCCATATTTTGTACACTTTGGTCTAGTATTATTATCCCGAAGTGTCTTAGCTGCATTTAGGTCATCTCTTTGAGTTCGGTGTGTCTCTCTAAAACCTTCCATAATGTTTGCACTTTGCTTTCATTGTAAACCTTTCTAAATTAGGGTCATCTGCAAATCTTACTGATGTACAACATAGTTCTAGCAGACTTGCTCAGGGTAAGCAGTGAGCTGGCAAAATCTGCAGGCAACACAACATCATGTAGGTTAAGACCTGAGAAGACTGATGTACTTCAGAAGGACCTAACCAAGCTAAGCAGCACAGTGTCAGTTGAAGTGAAATGTTGACACATTCAAAGCTATGCACATTGGAGGGAAAAATTTTAACTCTGGCACCTCCTAGGTTCTAAACTAAAAATTGAAAACATTTGACTTGCTACCTTTAGAGAGGAGATTAATAAGAGGGGACATAAAAGTATACAAAATGATGAAAGTTATAGAGACGGTAGAGACACCTCTAATCACTTTCTCTCATAACACAAAGACGAGGGAACAGCCAAGTAAATGAAAAGGTGGCAATGTCAAAACTGATATAGGAAATTATTTTCAATGCAATTAATTGCCACAGGATCTCATTGAGGGCAAGAAGGTAGCAAGATTTTAAAAAATTGTACAGGTAAAAATATCTAGAGTTAAAAACCCTTGTTTGGAAGCACCCTCATGGCACAAAGCCAGTCTCTAATAGTTGGGGCTTAGGAGGCAGTTTTCCTCAAGAGAGGTTTACTCATAATCACTTACTGCAGGTTTTTTCACTTTTCTCTAAAGCAGTCTGGTGCTGGCCATTGTTGGCAATAGGATGCTGGACTAGGTAGCCCACTGGTTTGATCCAGTCAGGCAATTCCTGTGTTGAGAATTTCTGTTCCCAAAGATGCTACTTGATACCTCTTTCCAGGTTGCAGTCAATCTGTAAGTCATTTGTTTCCATACCACAATATTATCCAAACATCATTCTGACTTCCACTGAGATGCCTGGGGAAGATTATATCTAAATCATAGTAAAGCTCTTGCTATGTAGTGTCCATGGCTCTCTCTGCTTACCAAACTTATAACTATATCAAAAAAGGCTATCCAGTTTTTTGGCTTTGATCTCATCAGAGCTGTTAAACTAAGAAAATTCAGCCAAGTGCTGTATTTCTCTGAGAGATCTTAGAGGGGCAGATGAGGGGTGTTGGAAGTGTTGTGGGTGAGTAGGTAGGGGAGGAGCACTTTGCCCTGTGAGTTACCATTGAAGCAGTTCTTCAGCCAGCTGTTAAGGCAGGGGTGGGCAAACTACAGCCCGCAGGCCAGATCTGGCCCCTCAGGGCTTTGGATCTGGCCCATGGGATTGCCCCCTGTAGCGCCGTGGGCCCCATGCTGCTCTGCAGGAGTGGGTGGCACCACGTCCCTGCAGTGCCCAAGTGGGGAGCTCCGTACATTGCCCTTGCCTCCAGGCACTGCCCCCTGCAGCTCCCATTGGCTGAGAATGGGGAACCGCGGCCAATGGGAGCTTCGGGGGAGGTAAGGACAGAGCACACGGAGCACTCCGCCCCACCCTCCCCCAGGGGCCGCAGCACTTCCTGGAGCGACCGGGCCGGGGACAGGGCAGGCCTGCAGGACAGGAGCCTGCCCTGCCCCCGGTGCATGCTGCTGCCACCCCGGAGCCGCTTTAGGTAAGCGGCGCCAGGCTGGAGCCCGAACCCCTCCTGCACCCCGCCCCTAACTCCCTGCCATAAGCCCCTGCCTGCACCTCACACCCCTCCTGCACCCTAACTCCCTGCCCTGAGCCCCCTCGTACACTCTGCACCCGTTCACCTCAACTCCCTGCCCTGAGTCCCCCGCTGCACCCTGCATCCCTGTGCACCTCAACTCCCTGCCCTGAGTCCCCTGCCACACCCCACACCCCTCCTGTACCCCAACCCCTGCCCTGAGCTCCCTCCCGTAGTCTGCACCCCTGCTCTGAGCCCCCTCCTGCATGCCGCACCCCTCCTACACCCCAACCCCCTTCCTTGAATCCCCCATATACCCCGCATGCTTCCTCTAACCCAATCCCTTGCCCTGAGCCCCCTCCCACACCTGCACTCCCTCCCACATCCTGCACTGCCTGCCCTGGCCCTGCGTACAATTTCCCCACTCCGATATGGCCCTCAGCCCAAACAATTTGCCCACCCCTGTGTTAAGGGGTGCAGAGTACTGTTGGTGCCATTTTTAGGATGAGACACAAAGTCACAGATTAAAACTAAAACTGATTTTTATTGTTCAACAAAAATTCTAATGAAACTTTTGATAATGCTGAATTAAAAAAAGATGTTAGAGATTTGGCCTAAAATAGTCCTCTTTAGAGGCTAGTGCATTAGCTTGGCTGAGAAAAAAAATGTTCTTCGTTAACTGAAGTTGTAACTGCTTGAAAATAACACAGTGCAGAGTAAAAAATGCCATGACAGCTCTTGTGGAGCAAAGTGGAATGTGCACATCTCCAAATGTGCTGAGGTGTTAATATGAATAGCCTTAAAACTGACAAAGTTTGAAGAAAATTTGGCTCTCATTGAGATCCAAAACCAAGTTTGAAGAATTTTCTTCGGCCATTTTAATGTTGGAGATTAAAGTAAAAAAGCCTTACAACCAACTCAGGCCTGGTATACACTATGTTACCGTTACCATGGCATGTGAGTATACACACTAATAGGTATGCAGGTGATGAGTGCCTATGCAGTCCTTTGGCTGATTAGTGTTGTAAGTCTTTAAATACACAGATTACTAGTTTCATTGAGAGCCAACCCATGGCCTTTGCCAGCTGGTGGCTCTTAAAGAAGTGGTTTTTTTCTTTCTTAAAATAAATATCAAATATTAAAATAAATATAAGAAATTAAATTCCAAAAGTATATTAATTAAGGTTGCACAGATAAACCTTCAGAAATCAAGAATGCAAAAAGTTAAAGGTGGCCAACTGTATCTCTTTTCCTTTACATATGTGCATTTCAAAAAGGTAATTACATGCTTTTATACTGTGTTTAAAATTTATGCCAAAGTGTTAATGCAGTGTTAAAGTTGAAAAATCAAGCCGTTTTGTGAGAAAATTTATATTACAGTTAATCTGGGTTGGCAATGCTGTGCGGCACTGGAAATCTATGTGCTTTCTCTACTGATATAGAAAACTTGGAATCTGAAACAGCTAATATCACAAAGGGAGTAAAAACAGCTCTGGGAAACATGGAAAGCAAGGCAAGAGAGCTCAGATCAAAACCGGCTGGCCTAAAGCATGATGGTGCAGTTGTGCATATGACAGGAGACTGTGTTAAGAGAAGATATTGTACTCTAGCTTGCTGTTATATGCCTCATAGGAGATTATCCCTATCTTAAAAAGTTTTTGTTTTAAAATATGTTTTCTCATTTTGCTCTTTAGATCCTGAAAGATTATGGATTGCTCAAGTGCTTGATAATGTTTTGAGGTAACTGTGAGTTATGCTGGGAGGGATCCAGTATGTGTGCTGAATTGCTAGTCATACCAGAACACTGAAGACAAGGATAAAAAATGATCGTTTGGCTAGCACTGTTTTGGAACATACTGTGGAAACTGGGTCATGGACTGATGGAGAACAAGTTAGGGGCTTTCTTAGGGAAATCAAAAAGCTAATTTGTGCGTCTATTCTATTCCATTGTGGACAGTGATGACTACACTCTTACTGTTCAAGGCGAACTCCATTGTCGTTTGAGGCTTTTTACTAAAGCTAGGAAGTACCATGTTGGGAGTGCAACAAAAACAGATAATCCTGGCCTCTCTGTCCAAAAATTAATTCTTGAATGTGGCAGATTTGAAGGATTTAAACATTTCTTGGTCTCTAGAGGCTAAGCTGAGGAAAAATCAGATCTGTATGCTTGAAGCTGCTGTTGAACATATGGCTACCAGGTTTACCAGGCTATTGTATGGTTTCAAAACTTTGATTCCACACAGCAGCCTAGTGATTGCATAATGGGCCAATTCTTTTTTCAGTGTACAAATTAACAGCATGCTAAATCACTACATATAGGTGTTAAGTAAAGAGAAAAAGAAAGGTGACTTACAAGTTACATTTAAAGCCAATAAATCCACAATAGTGCATATGCATGATGAAAATTTTGAACCCATAGGCAACCTGCCTTAGAGGTTATATTGTTATTGATGGGACTATGTCCTCATTGTCTTGTATCACTGTGGTGCTACAATACGAGTTTTCCACAATTATTTAAATTAAAACAAGCCCCCAAATGCACACGTGTGCTTTGTTGGATGCCATGACTTGGGCCATTCAGTTATATCTGCATCCAGTGTAGATGACTTTCAGCCCTCTCTGGTATGCTGTACTACTGGCTGGAAGAGGAACAAACATGGTAATAAACATAATCACAGTGAGCATTCAACAGCAGGCAGCACTAAGTAGTGGAGGGGTTAGAAAGTGCTATTTGGTATGTTCAGATCTAAATCTCAAAATCCAATGGATTTCATCCAATCAGATTTATTCTTGAATTAGAAATAAAATGTTATCTGTTCTGGCATGGGAACTCAAACTGACACTAATGTAAGGACAAAACTAAACTTGCAAGAACAAAAGATAGTTAGACACTAAAAAAGGGATGGGGGGAGGAGGATTAAACCCTGGGTCATTAGTCAAAAACAAAACAAGTGGAATGCAGCCAAGTGCCATTAAAAAGTTACACCAGCTAGTATATTTCATCTTAACCTACATGTGAATGAGGCCACAGCCTGAAAATTGACACAATCACACTTTCTTGTCAGATAACAAAACCTGAAGTCCCAGCGGCCTATGGACAAGCAGCGTTTTTGTTTCTCAGTTTGCCTCTGTCAGGCTTTGTGTATGGGAAATGGAGTCCCATGCCTAAGACTTACCCAGGGTGGATTTTGGGATGCCCCAACTAGTCTCCTAAGGCTGTGCAGGGCTGACCACCTATCTGATGATTGCCAGGGGATTGATGCAGTTCTGAATCTCTGTAGGAGATGCCACAATAATCTTCTCTCCCTATTTCTTCCCCCGCTCCCTTTTTCCTACTCACCTTCAGGAAAAGATGCATGCTCCTGTGCACTGTATAACATATCCTCTCCCCCATATATTATGGAGCTGCCCTACTGAGTCAGACCATGGTGCATCTTGGTCAGTATCCTGGCACCGACAGTGGTTCCTGGCTCCGACAGTGGTCTGTACCAAAGCTTGAGGAGGAGTATACAGAGCAGAGCAATTATGGAGTGATCCACCCCATCTTTCGCTCCTGGCTTTTTGTAGGCAGAGGTTAGGGTCGTCCTGTATATGCAGTTGCCTTCCTGACTGTTTTGGCTAATAGCCATTGATAGACTTATCCTTGATGGACCTACCCAGTTCTTTTTTTGAACCAAGTTATAGTTTTGGCCATCACAATACTCTGTGTCAGTGAGTTCCGCAGGTCAGTTGTGTGTCGTGTGAAGAACTTTCTCTTGTTTATATTAAACCTGCTCCTTGTTAATTTCATCACCTGAGCCTTGGTTTTTATATTATGGAAAAGGCTAAATAATACTTCTCTGCGCTCACTTTCTCCATGCTTTTCATTTTATAGACCTCTATGATATCCCCCCTGAGTCATCTCTTTTCTAATCTTTTTTAGTCTCTCCTCATACGGAAGCCATTCCCTACCCTTGGTCATCTTTGTTGCCCTTTTCTGTACCTTTTCCAGTTCCACTACATCCTTTTTGAGATAGGGAGACCAGAATTGGAGATAGTATTCAAGGTGTGGATTTAAATAGTGAGATTATGATAATATCTGACTTATTTTCTTTCCCTTTCCTAATAGTTCTTAACATACTGTTAAGCTTTTTTACCGCTGCTGTACGTTAAGCAGAAGTCCAGGGTGATGCCAAGATCCTCCTTGAGTGAGAACAGCTAATTTAGAGCCCAACATTTGGAATTATTTTTTCCAGTGCGCATTACTTTGTGTTTACCAATGTTGAATTTAATCTGCCATTTTGTTACCAGAAAGGGCATGGGAGTGTAGTGCCTGCTTCCTTCAGATGACAGAATGTCAACAGGAAGAGGTGAATGTCCCTTATTCTGCTAAGTCCAATGTCAGGACTTTTTAAAACAACAACCAAAAACACTAAGGAAATTCCCGGGCAAAACTTTGTTAAAATGAAGTTAAAAGCCTTTGGCAGGGATTGAACCCAGGATCTGAAGCCTCAATAACACTGTAGTTAGGGAAAAGAAAAGAGAAACTAAGGCATTCAGAAAGACTGAAAATGAAGCCTAACGTGTAAAACTGTGGAAATTCAGTCATAGTACTTTCAGTAGAGTAACTCTGTCCTAAGCAATGCACCGAAAACCTGAAACTTAGACTGCAATATCCATCCCAAACAAACAGTTCATCTTAGCAGGGGATGCTAGAGCTAGACTATAGTATGCTGATTTGTGCCAACTCAGCTGCCTTCGTGGCTATGAAGTCCAAATAAAAATGCTTTACAATGTCCTGGTAAGATGAACTTGCTGAAAGGAGTCATTCCCCACTCCTCATTAAGGGCTCCAACCTGCCAGGCATTGCATCCTCTCATGACCTTGCAGGGTCAGGCCCTAGGATTCTGCATTCCAGCCAATCATCCAATATGATGTCTCATATAAATTCTCCTAGGAGGGTGAGTAGATGGAGATTATGGTATTTGCAGAGGAGAAGAAAGACTTAGTGCAGTGACAAGGTATCCCAGTATTGGGGAGACATGTATGAAGCCTGCTGTGCGATACCTGGTATGCTTTTGTGTGTAGTATAATAATATACCCAAAGGCTGGAACACTCCACCATAGAGAATGAAATATGGGAAAGGGAAAAGTGGTGTCTTACAGGGGCAGAGTTAAAATTTGTCTGGTTTGTTCTTTTCCAGCTATGTTATTGAGAAAGGGGTGTGTTACCTGGTGTTGTGTGAGGCCACCTTCCCCAAGAAGCTGGCCTTTGCATATCTGGAGGATTTGCATTCCGAGTTTGATGAACAGCATGGAAAGAAGGTGCCGACAGTCTCCAGGCCTTATTCCTTCATTGAGTTCGGTGAGGTCCTTCCCCTTGAGACTAATTAATAAACATCTTGTTTGTTTGGCCACATTAGCCTCTCCCAGCTCAGGCCATGGAACTTACCACTGACAGTGGAGAAATCTGGTGCTCTCTATGAGCCAGGAATGCCAGGTATGTGAATGGAGAAATAGTAGGGAAAATGGAAAATTTCCTACAATCCAACTTTCTGCTTTTAAGTCTTGGCTTTTTCTTGTTAGCATTCGTGTGCACCTTGCTCACTCTCTCTGCAATGCTGTGCACTGGGTTAGCCCAGAAAAAGATAGACAGCACTGGATGCTCATGCTCCATTGGCAGCCATATTGTTACTCTAGGCAGCAGTTCTCCCGATTGTGTTAAAGGGTGGGAAGCAAATCAGCAAACTTCCTCTCACTTGAGGTCATATGGACAACGTAGGGACTTCCAAAACAGCCCTCAGCTGTACTTTTATGGCGGCATTGGAGAGGTGTGGGAAGTGGATGTGAAGCATGGTGGAGCCAACACTCATTAAGCATTGAGGAAACCTCTGAGCTGATTGGCTTCAGATGTACATGTCCTCTTTTGGGTGGCCTGTTCTTGTAAGTCCAAAGGGCACCCATCCTGTCAAGTGCTTTGTCTCTGGTGAAGGCACGCAGGATGCAGCGTGCTCTAAAACAAGTCATCAGTGCCCCTTGTGTCTGTTACGGGGAGGAAGGGGCTGTTAAATTGCCCTTGGGGTATGCTGTCATGAGGTTGGGTGGTTGGGATCTACTCGGAGCAGGGTAATAGGTGTGGTGGTGGGTGCTGTTTTGGAGGGAATGAGGTGGAGGCTGGCTCGAGGGATGTTCTCAGCATGACAGGCAGGAAGTGCTGGGAGGAAAAGTTTTCCATGTTGACAACCACCTTTTGTTCCAGACACTTACATTCAGAAAACCAAAAAACTCTACATTGACAGCCGGGCAAGAAGGAACTTAGGCTCCATCAATACAGAGTTACAGGATGTGCAGAGAATCATGGTGGCCAACATTGAAGAAGTCTTACAGCGAGGAGAGGCGCTCTCAGGTACATGGAGTTCAGTTTTTGAAACTCCTTCCTCTCTCTGAGGCTGGCAGGTGGGAGATGGCTGAGGGAAAGATTCTGAGACTGGGTGGCAAAGAGGGCCTCCTGAATCAAGATTGCCTTGTAGTGTGTATGTCTGGCTGAAAGTGCATTTTCATTTGTCTAATCTACATCATAAATAAGGCTAAGATTTAGTATGGGATATAAAAGTCATGGACAGGTCACAGGCAATAAATAAAAATTCGCGGCCCATGATTTTTACAAAAATACCCGACTAAACCTCTACTGCTGCTTCTGGCCCTGCTTGAGTGCTGGGGGTTGGCTGCCCCCTGGCTGCTGCTCCTAGGGACTGCTCACCGGATGGCCTGTGGGCACCCCTGGGGCCACTGCTCCAGCTGCCCCAGGACCGCTGCTTGGGTGCTCCCCGGAGCCAGCCACACTGGCCACTGTTCTAGCAGTCCTCAGAGCCAGCTGCCTGGGGCCTCCCGAGCAGCAGGCGGTGCGGCTGGCCCCAGGGACTGCCAGAGCAGCTGGCCCCAGTGGTCACTCCAGCAGCGGCAGGTGCAGCTGTCCGTGGGGTGGTCCTGAAGTCAGCCACACCAGCTGCTGCAGAAGGTGTGGAGATTGCAGAAACTCACGGAATCCGTGACCTCTGTGAAAGAATCACAGCCTTAATCATAAATCATCTGGCAATTTATAACCCTACTTTGGGAGGAGCCAAAGCCCCTTGTGGGTTTGGGGCTGTTCTTGTCCTGTGAAGATGAATGTTGGTGGCGTGTGTCAAGGACAGGAATGATGTGTGCTAGTGTTTTGAAGGTGCTGGTGAAGTTATTGTCCTCCCTTCTGTTTGGGGAGGTAAACTGTTTATATTGT
The DNA here is from genome assembly GCF_003597395.2 of Chelonoidis abingdonii. Lineage (NCBI taxonomy): Eukaryota > Metazoa > Chordata > Testudines > Testudinidae > Chelonoidis > Chelonoidis abingdonii. The sequence goes on along the minus strand of NC_133775.1, from coordinate 66,927,197 downwards.
GTTGTGTTGTGGCTTGGCTAACAAGCGTAATGTAGGAATCCTTCAGAACACGAGGAATGGAGGATGCACAGTAAATCAGATAAAGCTCCAATAGAGCTGCTGCAATTATTTATGAACACAATACGGTGGGAGTGTCGTGTTACTGTTAATCCTGCAATTAATCTGCTTCCACTTTCTCTTCCTTAACAGCTTTGGATTCCAAGGCCAACAACTTGTCCAGTTTGTCCAAGAAGTACCGTCAGGATGCAAAGTACCTTAACATGCGTTCCACCTATGCCAAACTGGCAGCTGTAGCTGTGTTTTTTATCATGTTAATAGTCTATGTGAGGTTCTGGTGGCTGTGAGATGTTGGCAGTCACTGGAGAGGGAGAGCCTCTAGCATGGCAGGTGTATCTGTGCAGCACACTTTGTTCATGAGGATGTGCATTAGAATCCACACAGGACTGTCACCTTTAAGGGTGTGTCCTGAAAATGATACCTGAGTACTACGCTGCTTAGTGAATCTTAATCATAGGTATAAAGTCTTCTTGGTGGACTAGAGGCTTTTCCTATGAGGCACTAAACACTAGGAACTCTGTAGATTGTGGCCTCCCAGTGTACTAAACTCGTTAACAGTGCTGTTTGATGTGTCTTGGAGCAGTTAATCAGTGAAGTTTATCCTAATCAGGCAGTACTGGCAATAGTCACTTCTTCCTCCTTTTAAAAAGTAGCTCTAGTGAGAAATGGACTCTAATGAACATTCCTTGTGTCAGCAATGTTTGCTTGTCTAGGATCTGGGTCTGCATTTGCTTTTTTTAAAACAAGACTCCCTTGTTTGAAGGCTGATTCTGCACTGTACATATTGTAATGGCTTTCACCCTTGTCAAACTAGCTATTGTTGGGTTTTCATTGTCTGACATCTTTGCTTGTTAAATTTTCAGTTGCTTTAGGAATAAATGGATATTAAATTATGCCTTAAAATTACATTATATTTAGTCTTAGGAGAGACAGTGAAAGGCGACTATCACTGACTCCTACAAAATTAAACTACTCATTTGTAAATCTCACTTTCCTGGCAGTTGTGTATAAGCGCTTGTTTTAATGTGACTCAGAACAGTCTGTAGGTGTAATTAAAAAGGAACTGGCCCAGGCACAATGCAAACAATTTCATCTCTCTTTTCCTGCCATCTGTCTATCTCCAGAGTCATTGCATTATTTCTTTCTCCTCTGTAAACATTTTTTATTCCTCAAACAAGTGTATCACTACCGCTAGCATTCCAGCACTTGCAAACTACCCTACAGAAACAGCCCAGTGTGTGTGATGGAAAAAAAGTAGAACATTTCTTTAAAGAAACATTTCCATTTCAAGTTTCTGTGAGTTTGGTGATAGAGAATAGTACAGAGTTTTAAAAACTGTGATCCCTTGTTAATGTCCTGTTCTCCCTATGAGCAACCTCTCTCCACTTCTTTTGGCAAGATCTAACTGTAGCTGAAGATCAGTTCATATTGTGGGGCTACAGCATTTAATTTCTTAACTTGTTTCTCACTAAACAATGTAAATAGTTCCATCATGATGTGATTTTTTTTTTTTTTTTTTTTTTTTAAATTCTTGTTTTTAGGTCCAAGTGCTAGAAACTTTGTCTTGCCTGTTAGACTTTAGTCTTTTTAATCAATGCTCTGTACAGGCATCCCACACCTTTTCCACAATAAGGTGTCTGTTTTTCTGTCATTATCTAGCAAGTGAACACTCTCATAGAACAGACAGAACAGAAGGAAAAATTCAAAGTTCCTCAGCACCTTCAGAAAACACTTAATTTGCTGCAACTCTGAAAGTGTAAGCTGTAACCAAGATGGTCTCCTGCAGTAAGGTAGGGCATAGGAGCAAAAAGAAGCCTGAGTGACTCCCCTCTCTTCCTCCTGCAGGCAGGCAAATAGGCAGCTAAAATTTGTCTGCCGATCTACTTGCAAACCTGATCTGTCAGTTAGTCTCATCTTCTGATTTTTGCATGATGTTTCCATTTGTTTATTTATAGAGAGCTGTACTTTTAAATTCTTAAGTTGTGTCCCTGACAGATGAATGTACAAGTGATGTAGGTCTGTGTGTAACTTAGGTACTGAAAAGTAAGCAGACACCACATCTAGATTCTGTAATGACCTGTAGGGAGTAAAAAACTCTTGCAGTGAATGGCAGCTCAGTGAGCAGTTGCCTGCGTCTGCCCCAGTGTCACAGTGAAATAAACACTTGCAAAAGTTCATTTTCTTTAGTGTGGAGTTTCCTCTCTATATGTACAGTGTTTTCATAAAACACCCTCTCCTTCCTTCTCATGGTCCAATTTGTTCTGGGGTAGAACTGGGCAAAGGCCACTTGGTAAATGCTGTATTAATGGAGTAGGCTTATGCCTAGAGTGGAACATCCTGGGCTCAATTTTTTGCCTGTAGGTTGGGTCGAGTTTGGCAAATGCCATTGTCCTTTTCTAGCCCCTAGCGGGAAAGCAGGAATGCTTCTAATGTTACCTGTTACAGGTGGGCCCAAGCCCTGCCTTTGTGACCATAAATTCATGTGGAGGTAACATACGCAGCTGCAGATATTTTGTGTAGCCTTTTGCAGCTTAGGTAGGTCTCAGCCCTGTGAAGCTGAGTATTAATTAATACAGCAAGCTAGTCAGTGCCCTATGCATTCCATGACTTTGAATTTGCTGAAGAATCCATTCCTTGCTATAGAACTGTACTCGGAATTTGTTTTCATTTTTTAAAATATTGTTCCTAGCCCTTTCCAAGGTACAGACCATCTTAAAAACAGGATGCAGCTAGAGTACCCTGTAGTGTGACTGTGCCTCAGACCAGTGTCCTGTGTGGGAGGGATCAGTGCCAGATGCTGCAGAGAAAGTTACAGGAAACCCTGAAGTTGATGGTTATGGTTGTGGAATAATCTACAACCACAAGGGGGAAAGGTTTTGCCTTCCCCCAGCAGTTGTCAGTAAGTTTATACTATGAAGCCTGAGTGTTTGTCCTTTCTGATTTTATGATCGGTTAACTGAACTCTGCATGTTCTCATTAAACATTTTCAATTTTTTTTAATACTAAGATTTTGACATTAATATGTAATACAATGCATTACAAATGCTAATTGTGCATTGTTTTAAATTGGCTGCCTTCGACTTGATTATATGTCCCATAAGATGGACTCCAGGTCCAACACTGCCCTGCCTTCAGTCCAAAGCAGAGGCATTCTGGGAGTTGTAGGCTTCACATCAAGAAGTCCTGGGAGGATGGGCAGTATGGAAGCAGCTCCCTTACCTCAGGGCAGAAGACAGCAAGGTGGGGGAGCTTTGGCTCTCCAGGCAAAGGCTGGGAAGAGGCCTGGACAGCAACCGGTCAGAGAAAGTCACTTGGGCATCATCAGAGAACCTTCAAGTAGCCAGAACTGGAGCTTGGCATCAGGTTTTCCTGAAGTACCCTGAGGAGGGGGTATAGTCTGGGTAGAGATCCAGAGATGGAAACATCTCGGGTCTGGTTTACACCTAAAATTTAGGCCAATTTAGTGACATTGCTCAGGGCTGTGAAAAATGTCATGCCCTCTGTGATGTAGTTAGGTCAACCTAATCCCCATGGCAGATGCAGCTAAATTGATGGAAGAATTATTTTGTTGACCTTCTTACCCCTGTCAAAGTGGGTAGATTTACTATAACAATGGGGAAAAACCTTTCTGTTGCTTTAGTATCTATACTGCAGCAGCATAGCTGTGCCACTGTAGTGCTTGTAGCATAGACGTATCCACAGAGAGAAGCGAAGGTTGTAGCCCAAGCAAAGAAAAGCAGAGGGAGTTTCAGGCCAGATCAGATGTCTGCTTCATTAGCTTGGGCCAACGTTGGGAGCTCCCCTTTGTCTCAAGAAACCATCAGAGGGCCCAGCTGTCACTGCAGAAAGGGGAAAAGACCTGGAGAATGTTTGAGAGATTAAACCAACTTAACAGTGAGGGAAGCAGAAACAATGGCCACGCTCCCCACGTAAGACATTCCTTTTACTCCCATGATCCCCGTGTTCTTTGCTAAGAGGGCCAATGGGAGACCCTCACTTACTTTCTCTATGCCACTCTTTTTTTTTATACCTGTATCTTAGCTCCTCTTATTAGTTTCTTCTCTTAACTAACTAGTTGCAGTCTTTTTCTGTTGAGGGGTCTGTCTCTCAGGCTTCATCTACACTCCAATTAGACACCGACGGCTGGCCAGTGCCAGCTGACTCAGGCTTGTGGGACTTGGTCTAAGGGGCTGTTTAACTGCGGTGTAAAGGTGTCTTTACTCCTTTCGAAATACTGAATTAAGATAAGTTCAGTTTGTTATATTCTGTCCATTTCTCTCTCCTCCCACAGAGCTTAGGATATTCTACTGTTTAGTTTAAGGAGGGAAGCCATACTGCTTTACAGGTTCAGTTTTGTTTGATAAGAATCTAACTCAAATTCCATCACATCCCATATACCGCAGAGTCACCCAAAAGAGGAGGAGACTCAGACTCTGAGCTTAGTTTAGTATGTCAATACAGAATATACCATTTTTAGCAACTTGTGGCCAGACTTTCCTTGGTCAATCTTAACTTCCAAAGATGATGTGTCAGTCGGCCACTGTGTGTCACTGAGGCATTGCCTGGGCTACCAGCTTCCCAAGACTCAGATTCAGTTTATTCAGAGGAACAACAGGAATAGGCTCATCCATTTAATAAATGCCTGTCAGTGGTAAAGCCAGATGAAGTTAATCAGTTTCTTAGGGGAACCTATGACCCATTTCATGGAACACACAGAACATTTTGACATTTGCCTTAATATTTGGCAAGTCAGTACACTTGATAAATTTCAGATGCAGTCATTCCAGACCAGACTGCTTTGCTATCCTGTCTGCAAAGCCTCTCCCAAGTTTCTTTGGCAATGGGAGAGTCTGGGCTGTAGGGGAGGGAGGAGTGGGGGGAAGCAGGGCAGGAGTTATTTTCTTTTCTAAACAATGTGTCTGATTTGGTAGCTCAGAGATTGCACAAGGCCCTGCTGTTGTAAAGCCAGAGCATGCAAGGCACATTTCTCAACCTTTGCATGGAAGCTACTATGCAAACTGTTCAATGGTGAGTTATCCTCACTTGTTAAAAATTTATGCCTTAATTCCAGCAGGGGGCAGTGCTGTCACAGCAAAGGACACCAATTGTGCTTTCACTTCATTGGAATTAGAAGTTCCTCCATTACCATCTCTCTCGGGAAGGAAGTTACTCCTGGCACACTGTGTAGGTTTGAGAGGGCACAGGGAAGTAGCTGATCACACTTAATGAAGGACTCCTGTACTAGTTAAGAGGCTTCCATCTACTTAGAATTTGTAAGTTTCATTTACCAACATCCTGAGCTGTAGTCTCTTTTGTTAGATGAGAGAGTCCTGCTCTAGTATCAGATCTTCTCCCCAGGTGGGTACTTAGACCATGAGCAAATGGCCTCTTGTCTTTGATCAGCTAAGCAGATCTCCTTTAGTCTTGAGTTTAATACATTTCCCAGACCATGAGTCATTCTTGTAGCTCTTCTCTGAACCTTCTTCCAATTTTTTCAACATTGTTTCTAAGTGTTGACCCCAGACCTGAACATAGGTTTCACCATAGCCATATGCAGAAGTAATATCTTGATGTTGTCTTGTTTATATATCCCAGGATTATGTTAACCCTTCTTGCCACAGCATCACCCGGGGAGCTCATGATGTCTTGTTTGTCCACTGTGACCCCTAAATCCTTTTCAGTGACTGCATTCATTCCAGAGTGCAGTCCCTCATCTTGTAAGTAGAGCCTGTGCTCTTTGTTCCTGAATGTATGAGCTTCCATTTCGGTATATTAAGATTAGGGTTGTCGATTAATTGCAGTTAACTCACATGATTAATTCAAAAAAATTAATTGCAGTTTTAAGCGCACTATTAAACAATAGAATACCAATTGAAATTTATTTTTGGATTTTTTTCTACATTTTCAAATATATCGATTTCAGTTACAACACAGCATACAAATTTGAAGTGCTCACTTTATATTATTATTTTTTATTACAAATATTTGCACCGTAAAAGTGGCAAACAAAAGAAAAAGACGGTTACTCACCTTTGTAACTGTTGTTCTTCGAGATGTGTTGCTCATATCCATTCCAATTAGGTGTGCGCGCGCTGCGTGCACATTCGCCGGAAGATTTTTACCCTAGCAACACCCGGCGGGTCGCTGGGCGCCCCCTGGCATGGCGCCGTTATGGCATCGAATATATACCCCGGCCGACCCATCCGCTCCTCAGTTCCTTCTTGCCAGCTATTCCGACAGTGGGGAAGGAGGGCGGGTTTTGGAATGGATATGAGCAACACATCTCGAAGAACAACAGTTACAAAGGTGAGTAACCGTCTTTTCTTCTTCGACTGCTTGCTCATATCCATTCCAATTAGGTGAATCCCAAGCCTTACCTAGGCGGCGGGGTCGGAGTGAGATACTGCAGAATGCAAAACTGCTGAGCAGAAAGCTGCATCGTCTCTGAATTGCTGCACCAGGGCATAATGGGAAGTAAAGGTGTGTACAGAAGACCATGTAGCTGCTCGACGTATCTCCTGAATAGGTACTTGAGCTAAGAAGGCGGCCGACGAGGCCTGGGCCCTGGTAGAATGTGCGGTAATATGACCCAGAGAGGCATGAGCTAGATCATAGCAGTCTGGATGCACGGTGTTACCAGGACGAAATCCTCTGAGAAAGAGACGGGTTTGCCTTTCATAGTCGTCCGCCACTGCAACAAAGAGTTGGGGTGTTTTGCGGAAGGGCCTCGTTCTGTTGATATAGAAGGCGAGCGCCCTACGGAAGTCGAGCGAATGCAACTGTTGCTCCCTACGAAATGTATGCGGTTTGGGGAAAAAGACTGGGAGGAATATGTCCTGGTTGAGATGGAAGGCCGAGACTACTTTAGGGAGGAACGCCGGATGTGGACGTAACTGCACCTTGTCTTTGTGAAACACTGTGTATGGTGGGTCCACCATCAGAGCCTGAAGCTCAGAAACTCTCCTAGCCGATGACCATTGAGCAGACTTATCTGCTGATAATCCAAGATCAGTTGCCCAAATTAAACTATCCCATCATATCATCCCCTCCATATACTTATCAAGCTTAGTCTTAAAGCCAGATAAGTCTTTTGCCCCCACTACTTCCCTCGGAAGGCTGTTCCTTTGAGGAACCTCGAGACCATAGGGTGGGAGAAGACGGAGTGAGTACCTTCTCTGGGGTGGAAAGTAGAAATAACCGCCAAGTGCACTCGCAAAGATGAGATAGCGAGGCCTTGCTGTTTAAGATACCAGAGGTAGTCCAAAATAGTTGGGATGGGAACCTCCGTAGGTGCGACATTCAGCGTTTGACACCACCAGGAAAATCGCTTCCACTTGGCCAAGTAAGTAGACCAAGTGGAAGGTTTTCTGCTACCCAGGAGTACTTCTTGCACTGAGGCAGAGCATCGTAACTCCGATTGGGTTAAGCATGCAGGAGCCACACCGTGAGATGGAGGGTTTGCAGGTCTGGGTGGTGAAGCCTGCTGTGGTCCTGCGTTATCAGATCCTGATGAAGGGGCAAGGGGATCGGATTGGCTATCGTGTGGTCCAGCAATGTGGTATACCAGTGTTGTTGGGGCCATGCAGGGGCGATCAGGATCAGGCGAGCCCCGTCCCTGCGAAGCTTTACGAGGACTCTGTGCACCATCGGGAAGGGTGGAAAGGTGTAAAGCAGGTGGTTCGCCCAAGAGATTAGGAAGGCATCCAATATTGAGCCCGGGGCGAGACCTTGGTAGGAGCAGAACCTCTGACACTTCCTGTTGTTGCAAGAAGCGAAAAGGTCTATGTGGGGAAAGCCCCACTTCTGGAAGATGGAATGTACAATGTCCGGGCGAAGCGACCACTCGTGGGAGAGAAAGGACCTGCTGAGATGGTCTGCCAGAGTGTTCCGGACCCCTGGGAGGAAGGACGCTACAAGGTCTATAGAGTGGGCTATGCAGAATTCCCACAGTTGGATCACCTCCTGACAAAGGGGGGAGGATCGACTCCCTCCCTGCTTGTTTATGTAGTGCATTGCCGTTGTGTTGTCTGTAAGCACTAGAACACAACGGCCCTGCAGATGTTGTTGGAATGTCTGGCACACGAGGCGGACTGCTCTCAGCTCCCAGACGTTTATGTGCAATGCTAGCTCTTGAGATGACCAGAGGCCTTGCGTGCGACGATGGCCTAGGTGCGCCCCCCAGCTGAGAGACGACGCCTCCGTCGTTAGGGATACTGAGGGCTGTCTCGATTGGAACGGCATTCCTGCACACACCAGGGAAGGTGTTAGCCACCAGTTGAGGGAGCCTAAAACACTCTGAGGAACGGTGACGACCATGTCTATGGCGTCCCTGCCTGGGCAGTAAACTGAAGTGAGCCAGATTTGAAGGGGACACAGGCGTAGTTTGGCGTGCTTGGTTACAAAAGTGCATGCGGCCATGTGACCGAGAAGGCTGAGGCAGGTGTGAGCCGAGGTCGTCGGAAAAGTTTGGAGGCTTTCTATAACCAAAACTAGTGCCCAAAACCAGGATAGTGGAACGCAGGCTGTTGCGAGTTTGGAGTCTAGAATGGCCCCAATGAATTCTATTCTTTGAGTGGGCACTAGAGTAGACTTCTCTAGATTGATCATCAGGCCCAACTGCTTGAATAGGTCTGTGATGATGGCAACATACCTGGTGACTTGGGCCTCGGAGGTCCTGCAAATAAGCCAGTCGTCTAGGTAAGGAGAGATGTGTATTCGCCAGTGACGGAGGAAGGCGGCCACTACAGCCATGCACTTTGTAGACATGCGCGGGGCGGTAGAGAGGCCAAACGGAAGGACCGCAAATTGAAAATGTTGATGGCGCACCATAAACCGTAGGTACTGTCTGTGCGGAGGGTAAATGGCAATGTGAAAGTATGCGTCCTTCATGTCAAGAGCAGCGTACCAGTCTCCAGGATCCAAGGATGGGATGATGGACACCAGGGACACCATGAGGAACTTCAACTTCTTCAGAAACATGTTGAGTCCGTGCAGGTCCAGGATGGGTTGGAGACCTCCTTTTGCCTTGGGGATTAGGAAATATCGGGAGTAAAATCCCTTGCCCCTGAATTCCTCTGGTACCTCCTCTATAGCTCTGATGGAAAGGAGCGTACGAACCTCTTGCCAGAGGAATTGCTCGTGAGAGGCGTCCCTGAAGAGGGATGGGGAGGGAGGGTAGGAGGGAAGGGGTGAAATAAATTGGAGGTAATATCAAAATTCCACCGTGCGTAGGACCCAACAATCCGATGTTAATTGGGCCCACGCAGGGAGGAAGGAGGAAAGGCTGTTGGAAAACTGAAAGGGATCCTGGGGAAGGACTGGTGCTCTGCTCTCGGGCACACCTTCAAAAGTTCAGTTTGGGTCCCGCTGATGGTTTGGCAGGACCGTTATTCTGGCCCCCTTGGGAACCCGATTGCCGTCTGCGGTTCCTGCAACCACGCCTTCTGCTAAAGTCTTCTCGTGGCCTAGGTGGGGGGTAAGGGTGCTGAGGCTGGGTACGGAAGGACCTTCGCTGGGTTTGCGGAGTATGCATCCCGAGGGAACGCATAATGATGCGATTATCCTTGAGACTCTGGAGTCTAGGGTCCGTTTTCTGAGAGAAAAGGCCCTGTCCATCAAACTAGAAGTTCTGGATAGTGTGTTGCAGTTCAGGAGGTAGGCCTGACACCTGCAGCCACGATATCCTCCTCATTGTAATTCCTGAGGCCACGGTTCTGGCCACCGAATCAGCAGCGTCGAGTGAGCTGCAGGGAAGTCCGTGCCACTTCTTCCCTTCCTCCAGAAGGGCCTGGAATTCCTGGCGGGAGTCCTGTGGACCAGTTCAGCGAACTTACCCACCGACTGCCAGGTATTACAATTATATCTGCTGAGCAGGGCCTGTTGGTTAGCCACCCGCAGTTGGAGGCCTCCTGCAGAGTAGACTTTACGTCCATAGTTCCATCCGTCTAGTCTCCCGCGATTTCGGGGCAGGGGCTTGCTGGCCGTGGCACTCTCGCTCATTCACAGATTGAACGACCAGAGAGCATGGAGGAGGATAGTATATAAGTATTCATACCCTTTAGAGGGTACCATGTATTTCCTTTCCATGCCTCTGGCCGTGGGAGGGATAGACGCCGGAGATTGCCAAATGGTGTCCGCTTTGGCTTGGATGGAATGGATGAATGGCAAAGCCACGCGAGCTGGCACATCCGCCGACAGTATGTCTATGACCGGGTCTTCCACCTCCGGGACCTCCTCCACCTGGAGATTGATATTTAAGGCGACTTGCCTTAGAAGGTCCTGGTGGGCTCGGAGGTTGATCGGGGGCGGGCCCGATGAAGAAATACCGGCTACTGCCTCATCTGGTGAAGAGGACGACGACAGACCCGGCACAACTGGCTCATGCAGTGACTCCTGTTCCTGAGGAACATCAGGGTCCGGCGCCAGAGTTGAGTCGTCTGTACCCGCTGGAGGAGGGCGGCTAACAGTGGCCTCTGGTGCGCGATGCTGCGACGGGGCAGAATGAGATAGTAACATAGGTTCGCCTTGGGCCTGGTGATATGCCCAAGGCATCCAGAAGGACCACTGAGGCGCTTGTTCTGGGCCATGGGCCTCCTGGAGGACACGGCTATGCGGTTCTGAATCCCCGTAGGCGGCGCTATCAGCGTGCGAAGACTCGGATGAATGCCGTGATGGCCGTGGCGGAACAGAGAGCACGTGAGGAGGAGCCCTGTGCGCAGGGTACCATACGTTGTGCCGCACCAGAGACCGGTACTGGGAGTCGTACCGGTGCCGAGAGGGTGACCGGGACCTGCGACCAGCGCGGTGCCAGGAGGTCGACCAGGACCGTGAAGCTCTACGGTGAGAGCGGCGTGAATGGTGCCGGGAGCTGGACCACCATCTGGAATATCCGTCCGGTGAGTGGGACCTTGAGCGGTGCCGCGAGTACGACCGGTACCGAGAAGAAGATCGGTACCGGGACTGCGAGCGGTGCCTAGATCGGGACTGGTGGCGAGATCGAGAGTGCTGGTGAGACCTCGATCTTGAGTGCAGCCTGCCTGCAGCGTCGATGGAAGATGGCCTGACCAGGGCAGGCTTCCCTGTTGATGTAACAACCCACACTGGGGGTTGAGGCAGGGTGGGCTCTGTTAGGGCAATGAGTTCCCTCGCCGTCGAAAAGGTCTTTGGCGTGGTGGGAAGATAAGCTCTACTGAGGTGTGTGCCAGGGAGCTGTCATGCACCGGACTCGACGGCTCTTGCATGGCTGGAATCAATGGTGCCGAGATTGCCGGTGTCGTGGCAGTTGCTGGTGCCGGGCAGCTCAGTTTCGGCTGCTGCTCAGACTGCGGTGCAGATATTGGAGCCGCAGGAGCTTTTAGCTTTTTGGCACGCGGGAAGAGGGAGTGGTGCCGGGCTGGCTTCTGGGCCGGTGACGGCTAGTGCCGGGACATCTTCGGAGTGCCGGTGCTCTCTGGTGCCGACAAGGCACTTCTCCCCGGCACGGACTGTGCGGCACTCGGTGCCGAAGACGGAGGAGTGCTGCCTCCATTAGGAGCTGATTAAGGCGAAAGTCCCGCTCCTTTTTTGTCCGCGGCTTAAAAAACTTGCAAATCCTGCACTTATTTGCAAGATGGGATTCCCTTTGGCATTGGCCGCCGGCAGGCCGAGCACGGTTTGAAAGCCGGTGAACCAGGCATGGGCCTGGGCACCGGGAGAGGGGGAAGGGGCTAATCCCCAACCCTCTGAACTATATACACTACGTTTACGAAAGGGTATTAGAAGTATTAACTACAACTATAAAACTAAACTATATACACAATAAGTACTAGAATGAGTGAATAGCTAGGGAAATGGAGATCAGCTAAGCTGCGCTCCACTGTTCCAATGACCGACACGGGCAGTAAGAAGGAACTGAGGAGCGGACGGGTCAGCAAGGGTATATATTTGGTGCCATAGCTAGGGTAAAAATCTTCCGACGAACGTGCACACGGCGCGCGCACACCTAATTGGAATGGATATGAGCAAGCACTCGAAGAATAGTATTTTTCAGTTCACCTCATACAAATACTGTAGTGCAATCTCTTTACCGTGGAAGTGCAATTTACAAATGTAGATTTCTTTTGTTACATAACTGCACTCAAAAACAAACAATGTAAAACTTTATAGGCTACAAGTCCACTCAGTCATACTTCTTGTTCAGCCAATCACCAAGACAAACAAGTTTGTTTACATTTATTGGAGATAATGCTGCCCGCTTCTTATTTACATCACCTGAAAGTGAGAATAGGAGTTCTCATGGCACTTTTGTAGCTGGCATTGCAAGATATTTATGTGCCAATTTTGCTAAACATTCGTATGCCCCTTCATGCTTCGGCCACCATTCCAGAGGGCATGCTTCCATGCTGATGATGCTCATTAAAAAAATAATGCATTAATTAAATTTATGACTGAACTCCTTGGGGAGATTGGTTTGTTTTTTTTAAATAACCCACATTCTGCCATATATTTCATGTTATAGTAGTCTCGGATGATGACCCAGCACATGTTGTTTGTTTTAAGAACATTTTCACCGCAGATTTGACAAAACACAAAGGAGGTACCAATGTGAGATTTCTAGATAGGTAGAGCACTTGACCCAAGGTTTAAGAATTTGAAGTGCCTTCCAAAATCTGAGAGAGACAAGGTGTAGAGCAGGGGTAGGCAACCTATGGGACGTGTGCCAAAGGCAGCACGCAAGCTGATTTTCAGTGGCACTCACACTGCCTGGGGCCTGGCCACCAGTCCTGGGGGCTGTGTATTTAATTTTAAATGAAGCTTCTTAAACATTTTAAAAACCTTATTTACTTTACATATAACAATAGTTTAGTTATATATTATAGACTTATAGAAAGAGACCTTCTAAAATCATTTAAATGTATTACTGGCATGCGAAACCTTAAATTAGAGTGAATAAATGAAGACTCGGCACACCACTTCTGAAAGGTTGCCAACCCCTGGTGTAGAGCATGCTTTCAGAAGTCTTAAAAGGACAACACTACAATGCAGAAACTACAGAACCCGAGCCACCGAAAAAGAAAATCAACCTTCTGCTGGTGGCATCTGACTCAGATAGTGAAAATGAACATGTGTCGGTCTGCATTGCTTTGGATGGTTATCGAGCAGAACCTGTTATCAGCATGGTCGCATGTCCTCTGGAATGGTGGTTGAAGCATGAAGGGACATATGAATCTTTAGTGTATCTGGCACATAAATATCTTGCGACTCTGGCTACAACAGTGCCATGTGAACACCTGTTCTCACTTTCAAGTGAGATTGCAGCCAGTGCGGGGTGGTTCAGTGGTTTGAGCATTGGCCTGCTAAACCCAGGGTTGTGAGTTCAATCCTTGAGGGGCCATTTAGGGAATTGGAGTAAAAATCTGTGTAAGGATTGGTCCTGCTTGGAGCAGGTAGTTGAACTAGATGACCTCCTGAGGTCTCTTTTAACCCTGATATTCTATGATCTCCTGCAAATGTAAACAAACTTGTTTGTATTCACAATTGGCTTAACAAGAAATAGGAATGAATAGACTTGTAGGCTCTAAAGTTTTACATTTTTATTTTTGAATGCAGGTTTTTTTACATAATTCTACATTCATAAATTCAACATTCATGATAGAGATTGCACTACAATACTTGCAATGGAGGAATTGAAAAATACTATTTTACAGTACAAATATTTGTAATAAAAATAAATATAAAGTGAGCACTGTACACTTTATATTCTGTGTTGTAATTGAAATCAATATATTTGAAAATGTAGAGAACATCTAAAAATATTTAAATAAATATTGTTTAATCACACAATTAATCACAATAATTTTTTTAATTGCTTGACATCCTAATTAAGATGCATGTTGTTTGACTGTGCCGAGTGTACCAAGTAATTCAGCTGGCTCTGTATCAGCCACTTCCCCTCCTTATTTAGCACCCCACCAATCTGACAACATGCAAACTTTATCAGCAATACTTGGTTTTCTTCCAGATCACTGAAAAAATTAAATATTGGGCTCAGAACCAATCCCTGCATGTCCCAGCTAGAAATACACTCATATGTTTTCAGTTCCAGCAGTTAGCTAGATGCTAATACTACTTCTGTATAGAGCATATATTCTTAGGGGTTTCCCCCCAATACCTTTGGATTACAGGAAACCCCTAAAATAGATCTTGGCAGAAATATAGTCCCCTTAGTGAGTCTCTTCCTGTGTTATCTCAGCATCATCTTTCCTGTCATGCATTTCTTAGACTAGTGCTTTTGTAAAATCGATACTGTAGACATTCAGTATTTTTGCCTCTTGCGTCAGCCTTCAGTTGCAGCTCCTTTCTCTGCCTTTGTGGTTAAATTTCTCATTTAATGATTTTTCCAGTCTTGTGTTTTTGTTCCTTCCCACTAGATTCTTCCATGTCCATTAACTGCCTCAGATTTTGAACACCATCCAAGCAGCATCAGTTTTTCTTTGTGTATCAGCAAGGCCAGGTGAAACACCTCTGCCAGTGCTGTTCCATAGATCTGGCAGGTCCTCTTTGATGTGCTGACCTTCCAAGAGTCCTGTATGACAGCAATTTCTACAAAATACTCCACAAAAGCAGTGGCAGCAATCTACTGTGAATCAGTCAATCCCTCCTCTGCTGCTCTTAGGATGCTTCTGGCACGGCGGGGGGCACTATCAGTGATGGCCCCTGCTAATTACTACCACCACCACCAGCTCAAGAAGTCCTGGGACTTCTTAATCCAGGTATATGTTCTTCTCCCAGCCTTCAGCCACCATCCACATTTTCCTTTCCACTTCAACAGTTGTATGTTTAGGTCAAATCAGGTGCTGTTCAACCACCCCAACCACAACCCTCCCATCATGTTGCCATCTTTGTTTGGCCTTCCAACACAGAAGCAGAGAGTGGCCTGCTGTCATGCACCTTCTCTGCAAAGCTGTACAGGCTGAAGTTTTGGTTCAGACAGCTGCTTGCACTGAAACAGGAAAGAACTGAACCGAAAGCAAAGATGAGGAAGTGGAAGCTCATGCCAACCACAAAAGTCACTGTGTCCCCTAGTTGCCCCACTTTGCATACCCCATTTAGAAGAGCTGTGATGGGGGTGATGACAAGTTGTGGTTTGTTAACACTTCAGCAAAAGGTGTTGCTCCCCTGCCATCTCAAAGACTCATCCTGCAGTTGTAGAAGGAGTGCATTGATGAGTTTTACAAACCTCATCAGCCCTACAGTTTATGGGAAGAAGTACAACTGCTTCTGATTTTAGAACAGGCCTCTGGATCAGCTGCTGTTCTGGAACCTCAAGTCACCTCCCACTCTTTCCTGGGTGCCAACTGCCCCCAACCTAGCTGCCAAATCCTGTAGCTTCTCCTTTCCCCTCATGCAGCTGTGCACTGTCATTACAGAACCTGCAGTGCACTGACTACCTTAAGGGAGAAGGTGTGTAAAAAGAAGTCAGTTGAATATCCAACAGGTGGTGGCAGTTGGGCTGACTGCATTAAATATGGAAGTGAATAATGCAATCAAATCAGCCCCCATTTTGGGATGTACTTGAAGCTGCTGCAGAATTTAGGTTGTGAATCCCCTATAGAGATCACTGGGTCTTGTGTCCAAGTGGGCTCTAATCTTTGGAGCTGGAGGGTCCTATGCACAGATGTGTGTCTGGGTGCTTTCTGAAGGAGACCATTTGGTAAGTGCCCAGAAGTAGCCTCTGCCAGGCACAAGAAAAAGCAAAGGAGAAGGTGTTATAGAGTTTAGGCCAAAATGGACCTGTATAACACAGGCCAGAGAATTCCACTAAAAATACCCGTACATTGAGCCCAACAACTTCAGCTAAATTAAAGCATTTCAGTTCCCAGATTAAACTGTTGTGGCCACAGGCAGAGAAAAGGAGAGACCCAGGTGCTCCTATTCCTCAGGCCGCTGTCACGGCAGGAAATTGATTAGGTGGGCTTTGCCCAGATCCTAGCAGGTGAGTTGTGCTGCAGAGGAAGGTGGAAAATCCCTAATGTCCCTTCCAATGTGACCTGGGGAGAAATTCCTTCCTGGCTCCAAATCTGTTGGCAAAACTGCAGAGAATGGCCAATTGTAGTGGAGAGGGTAGATTTAATTACTAAACTCCGTGGTTTGAAGTAGAGTAGGTGGCTGAGAGGAGCTGCTGCTGGAATTGTGTGCTGTGTATTTTTAAGCTCGGTGCAGTGTGCCTGGAGTGGATGGTAGGTACCCTTTCCCAGTGCCTGGCACGGCTGGCTCATACAGCCCTACAGTTTATGAGGGCTACTGTGGGTGGGGCATCCCAAGGGAGGAACAGTGGTGTTCATTTTTGTTGCTGGCAGAGTCCTCCAGACCACAGACAGCAAGCCAAAGCTCATTGCCCAACCACTGTGTCTTGTTGCTACCTGGCCCACAGCCCCTGTTGAGACAAGCGGGGCAGGACTTGGAGATACTGGAGTTCATTTCTGGTGGAGGGGGGAAGCTTGTACCATCTGGATACTGCTTCCCTCTACCCATCCACCATTCCCCTACTTGCTTGGTCCTGCCGCCACTACCCTGACTGAGGAAGCTTCAAGGGCTTCCCAGCTCCTGTTGCTGCCATGATCTCGTGCTGTAACCGCCCTAAAAATAGCAGTGTCGATGCTGTGGCTTGAGCAGTCACTCAGGCAAGCTACCTGTGCTCTGACCCAGCAGGCTAGGTGGGCTTAAGAGCCCAAGTTGCAATGTCCATACTGCTATTTTTAGCACGTTAGCTCAAGCCCCGCTTGTGCGAGTCTGTCTGCCTGGGCTCTGATGCTTGCTTCCTGGTGCAATGTTAGATGTACCCTCGGTCCCCTTAAATTGATTTTGGCAGAAGAGAAGCTTGGGCAGAGGGTAGGAACGGGGAGATGCAAGTGGTAGATGACTTATGCAGATCTTTGAAGATAAAGAGGAGCAGCAGCTTATGTGCTGCTTACATCCAGCTAATGTGAGTTAGACTGGGACCACTAGTGAACAGTGAAAAGGCCCAGCCAGTCTTGGACTAGACTGCTTCATAGCAACTGGAGATTGTGCTAGTTTGGGCTTGGGAAAGAAGAGAGGGAGCCCCTGCCAGTTTGGGGAACCAGCCCCAGCCACAACTACACTTTCAGAAGATAGCCCTTGAGTGCAAATCCATCCCTCCAGCCTTATTGGCTGAACAGCTTTCCTGAACAGAGCTGTCCAGTTTTGCACCACTCGAGACATTTTATGCAAACTAACAAGTCAGTTTGCAAGTGACCTTAAGCTTTAGCTCAAAGGGAATGCATCCTGCCACACAGTGCTGCACAGAACTTGGCAGCTGTTGCTGGGGATGAGAGGATGTCAGGGAGGGGAACTGAAGGCATAACTGGGTACTGGCTGCAGGTGTTGGGGGGAAGCTGCTGAGGGCCATATGGCAGCTGTCAAGGGAAGCTGGGTTGGGTGCTGGTGGGGACTGGCTGGAAATAAGATGGGAGGGGTTGGACCTCTTCCCCACTGGTTGTTGTAGCTCCTTCCCAGCTGTGATGCAACAGGGGAGCAGGCACTACAGTGGGCTCTTGTGGTTGCGAGCTGCAATTGAAGCCATTTGTGAAGCTCAGCTAATACTCAGCCTCTCTGCTGGGCTGCAGGAACGGGTGACAAACGTATGGGTGTCACAGAGACGTGCAATATGTGGCATCCCTGCTTGAGGACTTGTCTACAGGGGAAAGGTCAGGCAAGTTAAGACAGTTAAAGCTGCTAAGTCAATGCATGTAACTGAAAGTGCATTAAACCCCTGTCTGGATGCTCTCATTCAGAAGTACCATAGTCATCCTCAAAGGAGGTGTCATGGACTTACAAATCGTGCCCACTCATGACCTCGTGCAGTCCACGGAGGGTACCCCTTTCAGTGAGACAGCCCTTCTCGGGGGTCCACTCTCTCTTGGGGTCATGCCCCACCACTTCCAGGAGCCACACCTCTCTGAGCCTTAGCACGTCCATCTCTGCAGCGGGCCTCCTCAGGGAGTCCACATGCTCTGGACCCCCCGGGCCTCCACACCCCTGAAGGGGTTGATGCAACCCTGTTCTCTAGACTGGAGTGACTCTCAGCCAGCATAAAACAGGAGGGTTTATTGAGAGTTGAACACAGCACAGGAAATTCTCAAGGCCTCAAGCCTGGTCTCCCTCAGCCCAGCACATCTCAGTCTCCCCTGCATCCAGGGGGGCTCTGTTTGCTCCTCCTCTCCAGCCCCGAGCCCCCCCGCTTCCCAGCTGGGCCTCCGATATCCCCGGCCCCAAGCCCTGCCTCTGTCCATTGTCTTTTCTCCAGGTAAACAGGGTTGTAAAACAGGAAGGCCTGGGTCTCGTCTCCTCTCCTCTCAGCCCTCCTCTGGCCCCTCTGGCTGGAACGGGCTGGTCGGGTTACCAGGGTCCTCTCATCACAGCCCATTGTCCTCCCACTGGCCAGAACTGGCTGTGACTCCTGAGCTGGGTCTCCGGGTCACCAGGTCACCAGTTGCTGGGGTCTCCATACTCCAGGCCATCGGCCAGGGTCCCAAGTTCCCTCTCCGGTCCTCTGTAACAACAAACTCCCTCTCCCCTCACCTCGTTAAACCAGTAACACCCGGGGACACTGAGTCCCCCTCCCTCTGCATGCAACCCACTGGAAAACACAGAAAAACCAAGAAAACCCCCCACTTTGTCACAGGAGGATTAAGCTACAACCAGCTAAATCCACTTTACTTATGAACGAGAGAATCTTGACAAGGATTTAATGCACATTAGCTTCACAGCTTTATTTGTATCAGAGGGGTAGCTGTGTTAGTCTGGATCTGTAAAAAGTGACAAGGAGTCCTGTGGCACCTTATAGACTAACAGATGTATTGGAGCATAAGCTTTCATGGGTGAATACCCATTTTGTCAGCTTTATTTGATTCATCTCAACTTTCCTGACTGTCCTGCTGTAGACAAGCTTTGAGTGGCATTGTACCGAGTGTACCATTTCCTAACTAAGCACTAAGTGCTGTTTTACACTGCTAGTGAATTGCCCTGTGATGTGCAAAAAGTCATCCTGTCTACATGTTTTAGTTCTCCGTATGTCTGTCTGTTCACCTGCAGAGCGGATGTACGGCCAATGCTTTACCCTTACAGGTGTTTGTTTTGACTTGAATGGGAGCTGGCTCAGATCCTTACTCACCTTTATCATGCAAGATGTGCATGCTTGACTTGACTTTTCAAACACTCATTGCTTTGTAAAATTGAAACCAATTTTCTCCAGACCAAGGCTATGATGACTACTTCCATGCCCAACTGCTTACTTGCAGACTTCAGCCATTTTGCTATTGCTATGATTTTTTAATCACAAAGATTGCTTTCACAACAGAAAATGCATATATCCCCCCACTCATAAAATGGCTGCTCAAACGTTCTAAAAATATTCATCCACTATAACAAGAGGATTTTGCACTTGACATTTTTCATCCCAGGATCCCAGAGTACTTTACAAATATTAAACAGGTGGGTTTTTTAAATTGTGTTTCCTGAGGAATTCTTATTGGGAATTGCTTTTGCCCTTTAGTAAATCAGAATTACAATAGCAGTGATGAGTTCTTAGTTGCATACCTGAAATAATCCATACAGTCACATGACTGAATAATTTCAGAATATGAATAGCTGGACTAGTGCACAGCCCTAGATCTTAGTTTCTGAGACTCATTGAATCCTTAGCTTTGCTTCCACTTGGAGTTCAAAGGGGCCAACTCTGACAGAGGAAGGAAATGAGTTCCCTCCAGTGCTGAGGGAGGGGGATGGCATGTCTTGAAATGCAAGAAATTGAAGCTATTTCCCAATTTAAATATTCTACCCCATCACTTATTTCTCAGTCTGTGAGATGAGCCTTCTGGAGCATTGCAGTATGAGCAATGCCATAAGCACAGCATTCCTCATGGTAGTTTTGATTGGATGGTGCCAAGAATGGGGAAGGGAAGGAACAGTATGATTGATAGGGTTCACTCTAATTTAGTGGGAGTTTGAAAGAATTGACCCAATTGCCTCTGGCCTCAAAGATGGGGCAGGAGTGTCGGCCGGGCACGCTCCTTGGTTGAAGCAGGAATGAAATTGCTAGGGAGTTTGTCAGTTAGTACTTTTTTCAAAAGCCACAACATATTTCTGAAAACTCAACTTCCCCAATTGGCTGGTAAAATGGTGCATATTGCAACTGCATCTGGTTTGTGGGGTGAGGTGTTGGGATGACTTGCCCTTTACCCCATCCCACTGCAGAGGGCAGGGAAGCTGAGCAATGCTGAAACTTGAGCTTGTGTGGATAGACTTGTTTTGATGTTGAAAGAAAAAAAATACGTTGGGGCTTTTCACTGTTTACTGAGAACATTTTTGTACTAGCACTTGCGTGACCTTTCGGAAATGAGGATGTCTATTTTCTGCAGCCTGAAATACAGAGTCTTCAAATGATAGGGCGTTCGACTTCTGTGGCTAGAAGTTGGCAGCAGGCAATAGGCAGCTGACTTCAGAGAAACAAAAAGTCACCACCAAGTTAGCCCTGCTGAAATCCAGTTTCTCTTACTGCAACACAACAGAGCTGTTGCAGCAAAAGTGAAATCTGAGCAACTGCCAGAAGAACTTCTGTTGTGCACTAAGGGATGGGGAATCACTGTAAATGCTATGGTGGTTTGGAGCTCTGCCAGAGTGGAAGAAGGCTTAATTCTCATCACTATCTTTAGCCCCCTAAACTCACTTCTGATCACCATGACTGAGGAGCCTCCAGTACATCTGTCAAACTCCAGCCCTTCAAGTGACTCTGCAGTCTGTGCCCCTCTGATGGAGAATCCTGAGCAGAGTAGGCTCCAGTCACCCTTCCTTCATGACCAGCTCCTCTGGGGGAAGGAAGGTTGGTTGTTTTGCATGCCGTTCCCATACTGGCTAAATATAAGCAGACTTTAGATAACAGTATGAATAGTATCTCCAGTTTTATTTGTAGAGAGATAAGTTAGGTAGGGGCATCCCTCCTGTCAGTGAGCCAGCCTCTTCCCTCCATGCAGTTATCCTTCCCATTTCCCCACCCCCATAGGGCCTTTATGGTCCAACAGGTCTGATGGCAAAGGCTTGAGAGAAATAGTTATCCTGTCAGGCATGCGGAATCAGGTTCAGTGATGTGAAGTGCATCACTGGAGGCGGGGGAACTCAATAGTTTCCAGTCTCTCTGCATTAGTGGTTGTCAAGACAGTAACTGCTACTCCCTCTAGCTTCTAGTGTTCTTGTACCTCCACAGCCAGTCTCCTCAAGAGCTAGCATTCCAAATGACTGAATACATCTGCACCCGTGCTGGCAGGAATGAAAGAGTTAACACTGGAGGTCTCTGAATGCTTAGAAGTAGTTCTAACTCTATCATATCCTTGTTGTCACCAATTAAACACGCTGAATGTAACCACATGTACCTGTCTGCACTCACTACTGCTACCTGGCAACAGCACCTCATTCAAAGGAGGGTCTGGTTTGCTGGTCAGTAGTCCATGGCTGCAGGTATTAGACCCAGGCAAGCTCAATCTTTGAAGCAACTGATTTCACATTTCATCAGTAGGTTCCTCTTATCAGAATTTCTGCTCTCTTGAATGTGCACTTGACCTGGGATATCTGTCAAATATTCTCTGGGGCTCTGAATTTACACTTCGTCACACCCCCAGGGAAGTTTGGTAAATCAGAACAAAATCCATGTATGTTTGTGGTAGATGAGAATGAAGAACCCCAACCATATACTCAAATGGTTTTGAAAGCTTCAAAGGTGGCATGTAGCTCTTCTTCAGTGGAGATGGGCACTGTGAGGAAAGTTAAAATACAAAATGTAATCTATTTTCACATAATCCTTGACTAGGTGCCAAATCAGCTTCCCCATATAGCCAGCTATTCCCAACCCTTGATCTTTCCCATCCACCAGAGGGGATCAGTAGACACCTGGACAGAACTACAGGCCTTGTGTCCTACAGGTTCACTTTTACATTACTTACAAATGAGTACTGTCTTCTCTGTGTACTGTATTTGCAATGGAGGATATAAATCCCACATGAGACGGGAGCAACTAATCTCACTTGTGCCCAGGGAGTTGGCTGATATGGCCTCTGACTCAAGCAAAGTTGTCCTGAGTTCTCTTCACTGCCAGGGTCTCAGTGCTGGAGAGATCCAAGGACTCATCCTATGGCTGTGGTTGAGCATTCAAGCTCAAGGCCCAACTGGAAAATAAAGAAGCCTCACTTCTGCATTCTTCTGCCTTCAAGCAGGAGGGTTAGAGGAAGGAAAGCTGAGGTGGTTCTGGAAATGAGGGATTTTGATGTTAAAGAAAGAGGAAGCAACACAAACACAGTTCAGGGAGCCCAGGGCTGCAACTGACTCCTTCTGAGCAATGATGCAGGTCCTCACTGCAGATGGATATGAGGGGAACTCCTTTGGATCTGTGACAAGGTTGGCCTGGACACCATCTGTGAAGGGCTATCAGAACTCCATTCAGTAGGATGATGTTCTCCTTCAGGCATGGCAGAGACAAGTATCCATTCTTCTCTAAAGCCATCCTGCACCTGAAGAGGCATTGCCAAGTCAGTGCTTAACCAAGGAGTGACTCTCTGGGAAAGGACAGCATGTCTTCTCCAAACAGGAACATGTGCTCTTGCACTCTGTTGCTGCTTGTGACAAACTGGGAATGTTCTTAATGTTTTCTCTGAATACTGTGTGGGTGCCTCAGTTTCCCCTATGCCTTTCTTAAGTATCTAGGTGGTGGGATAAGGGTGTGTGATTGTTGAAGAGCCCTAGGCAGGTGAGATGCAGACTGCACAGAGAATGGCCGACACCCTGTCTCCTGGCAACTGAGGGCTTGGGCCCCTCCCCATCAAAGGTGCCAACTAAAAGTGTTGGAGAACAAAGGGATCAGGTGGCCTCCTGGCCTGGAAAAGAGACAAAGGCCAGACGAGGGGCTGGAGGGGGCTTCAGTTTAGAACTGGCTGGGGAAATGGAGGGAGGCCCAGAACCGGGTTCTGGGCTCCCTAACCCCCTCAAGATGGACCTGACTGAGGGGACCTGTTCTCTGTATCTACAAGCTCTGTTTTAGACCATGTTCCTGTCATCTAATAAACCTTCTGTTTTACTGGCTGGCTGAGAGTCACATCTGACTGCAGTGTTGGGTTGCATGCCCCTCTGGCTTCCCCAGGAGCCCTACCTGTGCGGACTCAGTGCGGGAAGCACACAGCGTGGAAGGGGATGCTGAATGCTCTGAGGTCAGACCCAGGAAGGTTGAAGCTGTGTAAGCTTCTTGCCCTGGAGACAGTATGCTCAGAGTGAAGATGCATACTCCCCCAGAGTCCTGACTGTCTTCGTACGGAGTAGTTCCAGAGCATCGCCCGGTGACTCTGTGACAGTGCTCCCACTTCCCCAGGGGAAATGCTCTGAGGGGAAGAGGTCAGTGAGTTTTTTTGCAGAGGAGCAGGATTCAGAGTATGCTCTCCACAGTTCCTCTCTCAGAGAACAGGATTCTTTAGCACAAACTGTCTTCTCTGCCTGGAATCTGATCCACCATTCCAGTCTATGGAAGCTTTGCCTACTGAGTGAGGAGGTTCAGGGCTCAGATGATGTGCTGGTTAGTTCTTATGTTTTGTCCCTTTCCCCAGGAAGTTTCTCAGCCTAGTGTCTTACATGAGGAGTTTTTACTGGTTTCTTGACTCTTTGCAAGTATTTTGAAATTGTTCAGCATCTGAGTGACCTCCATTATGTGCATGTTCTCCTGAGATCTCAGACAGTGTTCTCTGCCAGAGCCAGCTGTTATACCAGATCTGCCCATCAAACAGATGATGCCACAACGTCACCCTGACCTATGAATCCTGACCTCTCATGCACAGTCAGCTAGCATGAGGTAATGAAAAGTACTGTACAAGTCTGGTGGAAGTTGGTACATATCCAGGAAAGCAGAAATGACACTGAAGAGTGCTTACACACCAGCTGGAGAGTAGATACTCCAACATGGCCAGTCAAAGAAAAAGAAATTCCAAATAAGTCAAAGGATGAATGTCTATTGTGGCAGGTAGACTGGCAGACTCCCCTTCAAATAAAAATTTAAATAAAGTAATTACCACCATGCTTTATCTGTATCTATTTCTATTTTAATCACTTTTGCTGAATGTGGCCATTGCCAAGTGATGGGGTATCAGATCAGGCCACCATATGAAATGAATTTGAACCTGCTGCCCCAAAGGTGACCTGCAGAAGGCTGGATCAGCTGTTGGGAGTACACAGATCTGAAAACTTCAAGAGAACGCTGCAGAGGAGGCCATGCAAATACATATGCAAGATAGAGAATACTGGAAAGAACATTATGAAGATGTGCTAGATGAAAGTCATTTGTTCACCCAGGTACATAACTTAGAGGAAAAAGCTGGAGTGACTGCAGAGCCCCATACAGTAGCCGAGAAAGGACTGTGATAGGTACTACCTTGAAGAGAGATGGATATATGATGGGTCTTCACCTCATCACCTACAAGGGTAGGAAATATAGTCACTTAGTCATGGTCTGTACCTAGGAAAGGGAGTAGCTAATTGTTTCCTGGCCAGAAAGGGTGGAGCTAAGCCAAAATAAGTTGATTGGAGGAGCTCAGTTGGGGAGACTTTGCAGGAGACAAGTCTCTCTGGGTATACTGAGACCTACAGCTGGCCTGTGTCAGCTGACTCAGGCTCGTGGGGCTTGGCTGTGGGACTATAAAATTGCAGGGTACACATCTGGGTTCAGGCTGGAGCTTGGGCTCTGGGATCATATGAGGAAGGAGGGTCCTAGAGCCCAGACTCCAGCTTGAGCCTGGATGTCTGTAACGTAGTTTTATAGTACTGCAGCCCAGGACCCTGAGTCAGCTGACATGGGCCAGCTGCAAGTGTTTTATTGCAGCGCAGACATACCCTGCAGCAGCCTGAAACTTAAGGTTTGGGTAACAGACAGTATATAATGGGGGCAGCACGCTACTGGCAGCATAGGCTCCTGCAAGGGAAGTCCTGAGATCTAGGATTTTGCAAATAGAAGGAGAAGACTTCAGTAGCTCAAACGGCAGCAGAATTACCCAGATTCATTTGTTCTTGATACCCTGGAAGACGTTTGAACTTTGAGTTGGCTGGAGGTTTGAGCCATGGAAGACCTGGAGCCAGAGGCAGATGACCAGTAGGAGATGCTGGAGCTGAGGTTCCTGGTGACATCACAGCTGGACGAAAGGGTGAGTGTGCCCCACCACAGTCAGATATATGCTTACTTCACTAACAGGTGGCATGTGAGGTCTGCATCAAGAGCCATGGGAAATCAAAATCAATGTAAAATGTATGGACGGATAGACTCATAGACTTCAAGGTCAGAAGGGACCATTATGATCATCTAGTCTGACCTCCTGCATAATGCAAGCCACAGAATCTCACCCATCCACTTCTATAACAAACCCCTAACCTATGTCTGAGTTATTGAAGTCCTCAAATTGTGGTTTGAAGACCTCAAGCTGCAGAGAATCCTCCAGCAAATGACCCCATGCCCCATGCTGCAGAGGAAGGCGAAAAACCTCCAGGGCCTCTGCCAATCTGCCCTGGAGGAAAATTCCTTCCTGACCCCAAATATGGTGATCAGTTAAACCCTGAGCATGTGGGCAAGACTCACCAGCCTGCACCCAGGAAAGAATTCTCTGTAGTAACTCAGATCCCAACCCATCTAACTTCCCATCACAGACCACTGGGCATACTTACTCTGTTTAGACAAAACTCCTAAAATATTATGTTCTCAAAGCTGTTTAACCAGGAGGTGACGTCTGTGAGGTTCCTTTCAAGCAGGAGGCAACAAACACTTCTCTCTCTGCATGGTCAGGTGCATATTGGGCCTTGCATGTCTCACAATGTATGCCTGTTTCCATGCTGAATCAAAATGCTAATCAAGAGATTGTGAAATCTTCAAGTCAGGAAACTTACAGGAAGAAATAAACTGTAGGAGGGGATGCTGTTTAGGAGTAAAGAGAATTGAGTGTTGGGTAATATTTAGAGGAGAGAAGCAGGCAGTGTGACTCATCTTAGGAAAAAGGATCAGGACCAAGTCTGGCTTTAAAACACTGGAAGGACTTTGGATGAGCATTGCTCTATAACAGGGATGGGCAAACTACGGCCCGTGGGCTGCATCCAGCTCCTCAGGCCTTTTAATCCGGCCTTGGAGCTCCTGCTGGGGCGTGGGATCGGGGCTTGCCCCACTGTGGTGCTCCAGCTGGGGAGCGGGGTTGGGGGCTTGCCACGCAGCTCTTGGAAGCAGCAGCATATCCCCCCTCCAGCTTCTACGCATAGGGGCAACCAGGGGGCTCCACACACTGCCCCCACCCCAAGTGCCACCCCACACAGCTCCCATTGGCCAGGAACTGTGGGCAATGGGAGCTGCAGGGGCGGCACCTACGGATGGGGCAGCGTGCAGAGCTGTATGGCTCGTGCCATGCCTCCGCACAGGAGTTGTACGAGGGCATGCAGCTGCTTCTGGGAGCTGCAGGGGTGGCACCTGCGGACAGGGCAGTGCGCAGAGCCATCTGGGTGCGCCTCTGTGTAGGAACTGTAGGAGGGACATGCTGCTGCTTCAGGGGAGCTGCTTGAGGTAAGTGCTGCCCAGAGCCTGCACCCTGAGCCTCTTCCCTGTGCCCCAACCCCCTGCCCCAGCCCTGATCTCCCTCCTGCACACCAAACTCCTCATCCCCAGCCCCACCCCAGAGCCTGCACCCCCAGCCGAAGCCCTCACTCCCCCCTGTGCCCCAGCCCTGATCCCCATCCTGCCCTCAGTCCCAGCCCAGAGCCCCCTCCTGCACCCCAAAACCCTCATCTCCAGCCCTACCCCAGAGCCCATACCCCCAGCCAGAGCCCATACCCCCAGCCAGAGCCCTCACCTGCCCCCAGCCTGGAATCCCTTCCCACACTTTGAACTCATTTCTGGCCTCACTCCAGAGCCTGCATCCCCAGCTGGAGCCCTCACCCCCTCCCACACCCCAACCCGGTGAGCATTCATGATTTGCCATACAATTTTTATACCCAGATGTGGCTCTTAGGCCAAAAGCTTTGCCCACCCCTGCTCTATAAGACAGGAGGAAAGTATCTAATTAAGTAGGGGGGAGCAATAGCTCAGTGGTTTGAGCATTAGCCTGTTAAATGTAGGACTGTGAGTTCAATCCTTAAGGGAGCCATCTGGGGCAAAAATCAGTACTTGGTCCTGCTAGTGAAGGCAGGGGGCTGGACTCAATGCCTTTCCAGTTCTAGGAGATGAGTATATCTCCTATTTTTTTAAAAAAATAAAAGTCTAGGCCAGTGGTTTTCAAACTTTTGTACTTGTGACTCCTTTCACATAGCAAGCCTGAGTGCAACCCCCCCTTATAAATTAAAAACACTTTTTTAAATATATAAACCCTATTATAAATGCTGGAGGCAAAGCAGGATTTGGGGTGGAAGCTGACAGCTTGCAATCCGCCCATGTAATAACCACATGACTCCCTGAGGGGTCCCAACCCCCAGTTTGAGAACCCCTAGTCTAGGCTCTAGAATGTTATTTTATATGTAGCTATGTGTTTCCAATACTATTACTTGCTTTCACTTGAATCTCTACTCACTGTTAAATAAACTTGTACTTACTTTCACTGTAAACATGCCTAAGTGCTGTGTGTGAAGCCAAGCGCTGATCTGAGGTGGGAGTCGGACTAGGTTGGAGAATACAGTTCATCCGGGAACAGTGGAGCTGGGAATCCTGTGAGAGACCAGGGCCTGGCCCCTCCAGGGAGATGCTTGGAGGATGTCCGCTAATCTGCAGAGATGGGATGCTGATAAGGCCTAGAGGGCAAGGCTTGTTTTGCCATGGCAGACAGTGAGGTGCCTCACAGCCTGGAGTCATGTTCCCTGTCCAGCTGGCCTGTCGGGTTCCCCTGCCCGAAAGGCTCTCTGACTTGGGGGAGAGCCATCTAATTCCCTTCTGACCCTCGCCCCATAGGACTCCCTGTCTTGGGGGGGGGGGAAGCTGGCTCCCCCCACCGCCCCATGGGGTCCCTGTTGGGAGGGGTGTCTGTCTAGTTCCCTTCTGGCCTGGCTCCTCCAAGAGGGCTCCCTGTCTTGGGGGAGGGCTACTTCCCCCTCCGCGCTCCCCCGTAGGGCTCCTGGCGGGGGACGTCTAGTTCCCCTCACAGGGCGTCCCGGCCGGGTGCTCGCGGGCTCTGCGCCTCCCCGCCCGGCGCCCTCTAGCGGCCGCTCCCCGCGGGCTGTGCCACGGTCCCCACCGGCGGAGCCGCCCGACCGCGCAGGAAGCGGGGGAGGGCCAGACGCCAGGCCGTACGAAGCCGAGTCTCTCCGCGCGGCGGTGCCGGAAGATCCCTCCGCGCGGTCCCGAGCCGCCGCTTCGCTGCCGGGCTGGCTCCGGCGCGGGCTCGGAGGGCGATGCGGGAGCCTGGCCGGGAGCTCGGGGCGCTCCTGCTGCTGCTGCTGCTGCTGCTGTTGAGCCGCGGGGAGCCGACGGCGGGTGAGTGCGGGTCGGGGGTTGCCTCCGCTAGGGGGCGCGCCGAGGGGAGGGGGTGGTTGCCTTGCTCGGGGCCGGGGGTTTCTGGTGGTGGGGGCGGAGCCTGTGCCATGTCGGGCTCCGCGGCGCGGGAGTCTCTCTGCCCTGCCCTTCAGTGGACTGTCCCTGCTCCAGTGCCTGGGGGTCCCCTCGGTACGGGGTCTCTGCCCTTCCCCGGTGTCCTGGAGTCCCCTCAGCGGGGGGGGGGTTCTGCTCTGCTCCATTGCCTTTGGGTCCCTTTGGTGCAAGAGTCTCTAGGGTCCATCTCCGCCCCGTGTTTTGTAGTCCCACTGCTGTGGGGCGGCCTTTAGGGGGCTTGCTCTTGCCCCATTGCTTTGCGGTCTCTGGTTTGGGGGTCTCTGGGGAGCTCACTCCTCCCCCCCTCATCCTAGGTCCCCTGCTTTGTGTCCTTGGAGTCTGACCTCTGCTCCTCCCTGTCCCAGGGGTTGCTGCCAGGCCTGGAAAGTGTGTGATGGGGCTTCACCAACACCCCTGAAACTCCCCAGGCTACCCCCCGCATCCGGTTTGTGGGGATGCTTATGGAAGCAGGAGAGTGCCCACTGCCAGCCCGTCAGACAGGGAGATGGGGGTGGGGGGCAAGTCTGCCAGCCTGCCTCAATACAAATAGGAATGTGTTAATGAAACTCTGAAAATCAATAGGGGCAGCTTTGTGTTGGGATGCTACATTGGGTTCCCTGCAGTGTTTACTAAGCAAACACAACTCGGTGGTGCCAGTGCATGAGAGCCAGGCGGGATATCTGACTAGAAATTAAAGTGCAAAAACTCTAGTCCAGGGGTAGGCAACCTATGGCACGGGTGCTGAAGGCAGCACGCGAGCTGATTTTCAGTGGCATTCACACTGCCTGGGTCCTGGCCACCGGTCTGAGGGGCTCTGCATTTTAATTTATTTTTAAATGAAGCTTCTTAAACATTTTAAAAACCTTATTTACTTTATATACAACAATAGTTTAGTTATATATTATAGACTTATAGAAAGAAACCTTCTAAAAATGTTGAAATGTATTACTGGCACATGAAACCTGAAATTAGAGTGAATAAATGAAGACTCGGCACACCGCTTCTGAAAGGTTGCCAATCCTTGCTCTAGTCTCTTATTTTGGCTAAGGAAGCACAGAGTAAATAATGAAAGCTCCATGAGATCTGTAAATTTAATCCATTGTTAAAGTAAGGTGTTCATGGTTGCAACACAGGGAATTAAAATAATAGTTTTGACTTTAAGGTGCCCCTTGAAGAAGAGCAGAGTACCACTTGAGGGCCATAGATAACCAGTTCTGGCGGGGTTTGTCCTGGGAGGTGCTGAGCACCCTCTGTTTTCATTTACTTTAGTGTGTTTAGCATGTTGTAGTTGTGACGCTATTGGGGTAACTGAGTGTGTAAGCAGGATGAATCACTACCATCTGCTTACAGCATGAGACAACCTTGTCTGTGCTCAATAGGAGAAAAATTCTCTCAAATCTGCCAGCCACTGGGAGGACAAGTACTCTGCTCCAGGCTCCATGAACCCCACTCTTTTGCTCTAGTGGCTGATAATTAGCATGCCCCACCTTGATACACTCAAGGGCCTAGTCCATTATCTTCCGGATACCCACACAGTGTACCCTATTCCACTGCCTCCATGGAAGCAGTGCCCCCCAGTTCACTAGCTTCACCTCGGTTCAACACTTTCTTTAGTGTAAGGCAAGTCATGTCTATAGTAAATCCAAATAGAATTTATTTAACAACTCTAAGATAAAGATCCAAAATAGATACAAGCAAAAGGATTGGAAACATGAGATTAATTGAAATGCAGATCTAGAGCCTATCATTTTTAATAAGTTCTGTTCCAGTCTAATAAGGTATTTCTTCCCAGTATTCAGTCCTTCCAGCACTTGTCCAGTTTAGAGAGCTAGGATCTACTTTTCATGAATAACTCACGCTAACAGAGTGTTGCCTCTGTAATGGATAATGTCTTGTGCCTTTTCTTTGTCTCTGATACGATTCCAGACATTTGTCCCTTTTCAGATTCAGGGTGTTTCATTAACTTCAGCTGAGCCCTGGATCTCTTATTCAGTCTCTTCTTGGGATTCTTTGTCTTTGTAAATGCTCAAGCCTGCATTTGATCCAGCCTGTAAATACAGGGCTGTGTTACGTCAGGTTGAAAGTTGTTGACTGCTCTCACTCTTCATTGACTTAGCTCTGAGACCCACCCCTTCTCAGGTGACATGTTTCACCTCATACAGTTTTGGAATAGAATAGTCTACATTTTACATCTCTCTTCAAATATTTACCATACAATTCCCAATAACTATGGCGATCAGCTAGTTCTTAGTTTTTGGCAGACACCACGCATGACCCCCTACGATGAATTATCAAGAAGATGGTTAGACACAGGTGTAATATACCTGCCTGGGCATATCTATGTTACAACTGAACCCAAAGTATTTAAGAGCATTGTTTGGTGTACAATACTGGGAATGTTGAACTGGTTAAAGGAAACTTCTGAGTAATAAGACTAGTACACCTCGACCTCGATTTAACATGACCCAGTGTAACATGAATTCGGATATAACGCGGTAAAGCAGTGCTCCGGGGGGGGTGGGACTGTGCGCTCTGGCGGATCAAAGGAAGTTCGATATAATGCGAACTTTTTTGGCTCCCGAGGACAGCGTTATATCAGGGTAGAGGTGTAATTTCATTTCAGTAAGTGTCTTAAACACATAATGAATAAATAATCGGAAGCCCCTGCTTTTGAACATCTGTTGTTCAAAGGAATGATTAAAAGGTTGAGCTTTAATTTAATTTGGAAACATTGAGAAAATCACTTGAAAATGGTTTAGGTTCTCTAAAAATAAGAACTTGATAAATTAGCAAAATAAAAACAAAACAACTGAAATGCTGTAGTTCCCATTGCTTTCTAAAGGAAAAAACTAGAACAAAAAGAACTAGGCTTTGAGAAACACAGTTTCTTCAATTATTAAATTAAAGACCCCTATTGAGACAAAAGCAGCAAGGAGTCCTTGTGGCACCTTAGAGACTAACAAATATATTTGGGCATAAGCTTTTGTGGGCTAAAACCCATTTCATCAGATGCATGGAGTGAAAAATACAGTAGCTGTATAAATATTACAGCACATTGAGACTGTAGTTCTAGCTACTTGGAGACACACAGACTTCTTAAAATTACTTTGAATCTTTTAAACTATGTGTTTAGTAAATATTTAAGGTATAAATAATGTGAACAGGTCTTTAGAGCTGAAGATCGCACCATTTCTCATCATTGCACCATTACTTTCTTGAGACTGTTGGGAGAGGTCAGGTTGCACCTGTGTTCTGGTCCAGATGGAGAGTATAGTTCACAATGTCTTGAGAGTGATAGTTGCTGTTGGATTTCATAACTCTCTGAGAAGCAATCTTTTTGATAGATTAATTTGTTGATGGCCTGCAGTACACTAATCAGTCTTTTGTTCTTTATTATCAATACAATGAATTCTAAATTTCTCATTTGTTGATGCCATCCTCACAGGTTGCCATAGAATCATAGGACTGAAAAGGACCTTGAGAGGTCATTTAGTCCAGTCTCCTGCACTCATGTCTAACCTGCTCTTAAAAATTTCCAGTAATGGAGATTTCCACAACCTCCCTAGGCAATTTATTCCAGCGTTTACCATGACAGTTAAGTTTCTCCTAATGGCAAACCTAGATCACCCTTGCTGCAATTTAAGACCATTGCTCTTGTCAAGTGGGGTCCCGCAGAGCACAGGTGCCAACTGCCTCTGTTCCTGGGCGTGTGTGTGCTCTATCCCTGCTTTGCCCCAGGCCCCGCCCCCACTCCACCTCTTCCCCCAATTTCCCACCCTCACCTACCTCTTTCTGCCTCTGCCCCTTCCCACCTTGTTCTGCACCCCGCTTCTTCCAGTCCTCGCTCCTTCCCCTCCATCCCCAGCACCTCCTGCATACCGCTGAACAGCTGATTGCGGCAGCTGGGAGGTGCTGGAGGGAGGGGAGGAGCTGATCAGCGCAGCTTGCTGGCAGGCGAGAAGTGCTGTGGGGAAGAGGTGCTGATCCCGGGGCTAGAGCACTGACTATTTTTTCCCCATGGGTGCTCCAGCTCTGGAGCACCCATGGAGTTGGTGCCTATGCTGCAGGGGTCAGTTCTGGGTCCAGTTCTGTTCAATATCTTCATTAATGATTTTGATAAAGGCATAGAGAGTACACTTATAAAGTTTGAGGACGATACCAAGCTGGGAATGGTTACAAGTGCTTTAGAAGATAGGATTAAAATTCAGAATGATCTGGACAAACTGGAGAAATGCTCTGAAGAAAACAGAATGAAATTCAGCAAGGACAAATGCGAAGTATTCCACTTAGGAAGAAACAATCAATTGTACTCATACAAAATGGGAAACGACTGCCTAGGGAGGGTACTGCGGAAGGGATCTGCAGGTCATAGTGGATCACAAAGCTAAATATGCGTCAACAGTGTACCACTGTTGCAAAAAAGCAAACATCATTCTAGGATGTATTAGCAGGAGTGTTGTAAGCAAAACCTTGTTATACAGGTGATGTGACAAAAGAAGTAGGCGGAAGAAATTAAGGCACTGGGTGTGGAAATTGTGCTTAGGGTTTGACCAGTTGTGGCATGGAAAGCGAGAACTTCAGCAATTTTATGCCATGGTGTGGTGAAGAGTGAAGGTTTGCATCTTCAAAGTCTTGGGCCCTAAGTAGTCTGATTAATGTAAACTGCCCACACCTGGAAACAGTCAACGCTTGCCTGCTGGGAGAAATATTCCATGTACTTTGTGGATAAAGCTTCTTGTTCTGCCGCCGGGGTGCGGCAGGGCAGGGAGCCAGCTAAGTGGGGAGCGTGTCCCTGCCACTCTCTCGTGGGCTGCGGCCGCTCCCCCCAAAGGCAGGAGCCGGTAGCGCAGCCCTGTCCCGGCTGCAAAGGACAGGTAGAATGTGATGCCTTGGGGGGGGTGGCCGCTGCCCATGGGAGAGCGGTAGGAACATGCTCCCCACTTAGCCGGCTCCC
Source organism: Chelonoidis abingdonii (assembly GCF_003597395.2). Lineage (NCBI taxonomy): Eukaryota > Metazoa > Chordata > Testudines > Testudinidae > Chelonoidis > Chelonoidis abingdonii. The sequence goes on along the minus strand of NC_133775.1, from coordinate 66,893,559 downwards.
TGCCCCGCCGCACTCCGGCAGCAGAACAAGAAGCTGTTTACCGCCCCCACCCGGGGTGGTCAGGATCCAGCCCAGGACACTGCCTTAGGTTTGAGAGGGGTGGCTGCTGACCGCAGGAGAATGGCAGGGATAAGCCGAGGAGGAGTGGCCTGTCCTCTGCAGCTGGGGCAGGGCCACGCTACTGGCTCCTGCCTGGAGGGGGCGGCTGCTGACCACAGGAGAGTGGCGGGAGCTGGTAGCGTGGCCCTGCCCCAGCTGCAGAGGATGGGCTGCTTCTCCTCAGCTTGTCCCTGGAGCTCTCCCACAGTCAGCGGCCCCCCCCCCAGGTGGGAGCTGGTAGTGCGCCCCTGCCCTGGCTGCAAAGGACAGGTGGAACATGGCCCCCGGGCGGGCTGCTCCTCCTCGGCTTGTCCCCACCTCTGCCTCCTCCTCCCCTCTGCGCAGCCTCTTGCCAGAGGAAGGGAGAGGGAAGCGGAGCAGCAGCCCGGGTTGAGCCGAACTTGTGCTGGGGCTAAGGTGAAGACCGAGGATGAGCAGGGTTGGGATCCAGCAGCACCTACAAGCCCTAGCCACAGGCATGGTGGCGATGGGAGATGAATCCACCTCAGGCCAGATCCGCAGTAAGGTAAGAGTCAGGCTGGGCGGGAGGGTCCCTGGAGAGCTTCTGCTTGCTGGAGCCCCAGAGGCTGCCACCTCCCTCCCCAGTGGTGTTGGAATGTTTACTGGCAATCATTAATTTCCTGGCCGAACAGTGCCTCGCATTCCGTGGATCCTGGGATATTTTATATGAGAATAACAATGGACATTTCTTACAATTGGTTGAGTTATTGGCAAAATTTGATAATGTTATGGCTGAGCATGTACAAAGAGTGAAAGATGGAGAGATTCACACCCATTATTTGGGTAAAAATACACAAAATGAGATAATAGAATTAATTCCTAATGGAGTACGTAATGAAATTTTACCAAATTTGAAACATGCCAAATATTACTCAATTATAGTTGATTGTACTCAAGATCTGAGCAAAACCAAGCAAATGTCAATAGTTTTACGATTTCTGAAAATTGATGAAAATGCAGAAGTGAGAATTTGTGAACACTTTCTAGGATTTATACCAGTGAACAAAACTACTGGGAAAGCCCTCACAGATGTAATTCTACAGAGATTGGAACACTGTGGAATACCTTTAGAAAATATGCATGGCCAAGGGTACGATAATGGCTCAAACATGCGAGGATGACATGCAGGTGTACAGCAAAGAATACTGAATTTAAACAATCGAACTTTTTTCATTCTTTGCCATGTGCATTCGCTCAATCTGGTTGTTAGTGATGCCGCTCAATCATCTAAAGATGCCATTTCATATTTTACCACAGTGCAAGCAATTTACAACTTTTTTAGTGCTTCCACACACCATTGGGCAATCTTGAAGAAGCATCTTGAACAAAAACCCACTCTTAAACCTCTAAGTCAAACTAGATAGGAAAGCAGGATAAACGCTATTAGACCATTCCAGTATTCATCAGGAGAGATTTACGATGCACTATTCGAAATAAGCCAGGACTTGTCATATGATCCTTCATTTCAAACTGAAGCTGAAACATTGGCTCAGAAAATGATGCAGTTTCAATTTTCATGTTGCACGGTTAGTTGGCATAATATTCTAAATCAAATTAATTTGACCAGCAAAGTTATGCAGAACATAACCATAGACATATCCGAGGCAAAGACGATTTTGAATAAAACACTGGAATATTTAAAAAAATACCGTTCAGATGAAGGATTTGAAGAAACTGTCAAAAAAGCAGCAACAATAGCAGAGGATCTTGATTTTGAACCGACGTTTGCACCTCAACAATTCATTCGTCCTCGGAAAAAAACAAGACAGTTTTGTTATGAGGCTCATGATGATCCTATTCTCGATCCAAACGAAAGGTTTATAGTTGAATGTTTCTATTGTATTTTGAATGTAGCTATAACTTCCATTGAAAAAAGATTTTGTCAGTTGCATGGTCATTGTAAAACTTGTGCATTTTTATACGATATTGGAAATTATTTAAAAATCGGTTTTCCAAAGAAGACCTCATGAAGCCCTGCCAAGACCTACATTTAGTGCTCAATACTGATAATTGTACGATGAATTAATAGTTTTATCTGAGCTAATAAGTCTTAAAACTTCTCCTCTAAAAGTATTAGAATTTATAGCAAGAAATGATTTTTTCACTCCAAACACTGCTATAGCATTACATATTCTTTTTAACTTTACCTGTATCAGTGGCTTCTGGTGAGCACAGTTTCTCAAAACTGAAATTTACTAAAAAATTATTTGAGGTCCACCATGTCTCAAAATTGTTTGTCAGGACTCGCATTAATTTCAATTGAAAATACTATTGCAAAAAATTTAGATTTCACTGACTTACTAAAAGACTACGCAAGTGTAAAAACCAGAAAATTCAGTTCATATAAATTCTTCTAATTTATGATAAACTGGTAGACACTCACGTTTTTCATTACAGTGTATAGTTGAACTCAAATGGTTTATAATTGTGTTTTTGTTAAAATTAAATGTTAAAATTGTTTTATTTCACTAACTACAAATTCTCTGTGTTCATTTTTAAAAATTTTAAACAGTCAAAACAAAACTGCAAAGTGCAAACTGTGTAAAAGCCAAAAAAAAGGTGCAGGGGGGTGCAGCCAAAATTGTTTTGCTTGGGGCAGCAAAAAACCTAGAACTGGTCCTGATGTGCGGATGCAAAAAATTTTTCCTAAGTATGTTTTGGCCAGTTTTGCTCAGTAGTGATTAGAGAGGTTAGATTACAGACTTGAAAGGACCAGTGTCCTTGGTTATAAATCTGTGGTGGATGTTAGGACCATTATTTGCAGAGATAGCTAATGCCTCCTTGTGGGGTTGCAAGATGCTGGCTTTCCTCAGACTAATGATTCTTCCACTTTTGCTTGAGAAACTGTCTCTTGACACTAAACTTTTCCGACTTCTCTAGACCTCAGTCTCTGGAAAAGGTTGAAGAAGGCTGAGGAGAAAAATAACTCTGGCATCATCTGATGTCATCTGACTTTCTAGATTTCTCAGTCAGTTTTAGATCTGGATATAGGATAGAGACTGAGCTTGTATGATTGGTTGAAGCTCTTCCTAGTGATAGATAAAGATTATTTGTCAATGCTGATCTTTCAGTGATAGCATTGGTCTCAAGGTGATATTCACCAGTGTTAGGCAAGAAATACTTTTCCCAGCCTATTAAAAATTTCTAGGTAAAAATTTTCCTGACTCAGGCTGAAAAGTCAAAATTTCAAAAATGTTCACAAGCGGAATATTTGAAACTTTTTTTTGGTTCAGGTCACTTTGATGTCAGCTGTTGTCTGTGTTTTATTTTTACTGTAATTTAAACTTCAAAGTGAAAAGTTATTTTGAACTGAAATATCAGAATTTTTTTGAAACTGTCAAAACAAAATGTCTTGACAATTTCAAATTTTAATTTTCAAAAAAATGGAGTCAAAATTTTGTCAAAACTGACCTTTTCCTGCAAAATGTTTCAGTTATGACAAATCAGCTTTTTTGTCAGATTCCCAGCCAGCTGTAATGTTGACCCACTTGTGGTCCTTGGGAGTGAAATTGTGATTGGAACTACCATGAGGAAAGAATGGAGCAACTCAAAGAGTATTTTTGGATGAGTATTTAACTGCCTTGTGGGTTCCTTGCACAAGAACCCTTAAGTTTCTGATGTCAGCCTTTTTGCTTAATGCAGAATGAAATAGATGTTATGATATGGACTACTCAGCTCTGTCTTTTCATGCAATGCAGGTGGTGTAGTGACTTGCTTTTCCTGCTTGAACGAGTGGCTGAGCTGAAGCGCAATCTATAAAAGATTTAAGTGATGGTAGGTTCCGGGAGATGGAGGTGATGTCAGGAACATCTGCCTTTTCTAGTGAGAGAATATATCTGATGATTGTTACTGATGTTCAGAGTTTGGGGGCCTTTTATGATCAGACAGCTGCAAGTAATAGGCAAACATAGGCAGTTTTATTTTTCCTGTGTAGAAGATTGCATCCTTATCTCTTGGATGCAGACCCTACCACAGTTCTCAACACCTTTGTTACAGCTAGATTGAACTGCTGCAATGCATTCTCCATGAGGCTTCTCTGGAAGACACTTGGAAATTTCTGTTATTGCAGGAGTTAGTGGCCTGCTTACTTAGGAGTGGTGTGCCTAAGTAGTATCCTTGCACTTTTGTAGACCTCATTAGCTATCCATTTGTTTCCAGATGCAATTCAAAGTGTGATTTAGATTTACAAAACCCTTCATATCTGAGAATAGCTACCTTATACCTTTCTCTCATTATGCATCATCTAAGCATTTAATATCAGCTGGGATGCTCTTGCTAACTATCCCAAGACTTGAACTTTTGAGATAAGTTTGGAGGGGCTATAGGAAGGGTAAAGAGGTAAGTTATGCTTGGTTTTCGGAGATGGCCTTTGGCTTTTGAGTCTCTTTTGTTGGATAAGGGAGTTCTTGTCAGCTTAATCAATTTTGTTGTTTATTTGTGCTCTTTAAATCACTAACACTGTAAAGCAACTGGCACTTTTCTTTCACAGACATTGCATAGGATTGCAACATCCTATTTTCAGAAACAATGTTCATATTGTGAAAGGGAGCAGTACAGTTGTGTCTTGCGAATGGTCTTGCTGAATTTGCTTGTTTAAAGGTGTTCCACTGTAACCCATGTTGTCATGGTTATATTGATCTTGAGAGAGCTGGAATTTGGATGTACGTTGTTTATCAAGTTATGAGGCAGTGAAAGGACAACAGTAGAGTTTAGTATCAGAGGGGGTAGCCATGTTAGTCTGGATCTGTAAAAGCAGCAAAGAATCCTGTGGCACCTTGTAGACTAACAGACATTTTGGAGCATGAGCTTTCGTGGGTGAATACCACTTCGTTGGATGCACGTAGTGGCAAGTAGAATTTAGAATACTTGTTTCTTTTGGAATAGGAAATTTTATCTAAAATACCCAGTGAACATCATTTTTAGATGCATGTCACTTCAGTCCCTTGTATTTCAAGTTTGTCTTGTTGGCTAGGATCCATGGATCTAAGGAATGTTGGGAGTGATGACCATTAACTTGGAGGCATTGCGTACTCCTCCTCAGGGCATGTCACCCAGGCTGGAAAACGGGAGCCTACTTTTCAAAGCATCTATGTTAAAAAGCCCTTTGTAGTTACATATTCTTAGTTTCTATGAGCTCATTCAAAGGTCATCTTGCCAGCAAGAGTCAAGTCAACATGAGGGCAGCATCTTGTCAAAGCCCCTCTGGAAGGAACAATGCCCGTGTCATACTTAACACACAGTCAGTCTTCTCAGATCTCCAGAAAAAACTCAAACACTTGATTTGGAAAATATTCTATTTCTAGAGCATATGTCCTGTAGGAGTATAAGGATGAAAATGGAGCTTTGTATCTCTGTAGTTTATTAGCTTCTGCTATTTCTTCCCTGCGGGATATCTTAGTCCTATATATGTGACATCACTGGTAGTTGCTATTGGAAATAATGCTGATGACAAGCATTGGATTATGCTTTCTGGAGAGGTAGAAACTCTTATAAATCCTTTTTAACATTAGCACTAAAGAATGACAGAAAATTTTGGAGAGAACAATATAAGCATAATTATTTCTACATCAAATGTTTTTTTCAAAGTTTTCATAGAGACGTCAGTTTCTCTTTAGATCTTTAATTATCTAAAATGTTAGTCACTGAATGAGGGTACTTTTATTAAAGCTTTTCTGTTTTAACCAAATACATTGTGTTGTAACTTGGTTAAGTTTTTAATTAGTGTTTTGGCTTTGTGTATTAAAGAACACTTTCTGTCTGAAAATTATGGGAATGCAGGGAAGCAACGACTATAAGGGTGATATAGCAATAGAACAAGATCTATTGGAAAAAAAAACTGTAGTCGTATAATTCAGTCCCTAGTTCATTTTGTATTCTTTATAGTTAATTCTTTATAGCTAATAAAGGGATTGCTGTAGGTTACATTCTTAATGAAATACACCATTCAGGGAGGCAGTCATCAAGATAAAAGCAAATCTTGTCCTAACAGTTCAGTAATAGTATATAAATTATAAAATATCTAAGGATTACTGGATGATGGAATTGGTATCTGGATATGGAGCTCCTCACCTCTAGGTCCCTAGTTTCAGTCTGGTCCAGGTGGGACATTTGTGAAGTTCTACATCTGATGGTAGGGATGGTGTTTTGTTAGGACACGTGTTTGTTGCTGCAGGGGAAAGGGGCTTGAAAGGGGCTCTTTTTGGGGTTTGCGGTTCATACAACTGAGGGAGTGACTGGCTGGGTCCAAATCACATTTCTTCTGACCTGAGTTGGAGCTTCATGAGTTTCTCATAAGGCATTGGATGCTCTGATTAGTAATGAAGAATATCTGATTTGATCTTGATCATTAAAGTGATGCCATGGGCAGTGGCTGAAGTGTCTGAATTGGGGACAAGAATTCCTTAATTTCTGTTCTGGAATTTGGGCAGCAGTCTCCAGTTCTGCCTTTCAAGCTCAAATCAGATATTCTTCATTACTAATCAGAGTACCCAATGCCTCATTAGAAACTCATGAAGATCCAACTCAGATCAGAAGAAACTGGAAGGCAAAAATATAGGTCTTCACCAGCACCTGATTATCCAGGCTGTGACTGAGAGGAAGGCTGAAGAGGGATGATTGCAGGACCCAAGGTCTTGGGTCTGAGAGCTTGCGGTACAAACCTTTGCCTCATTAGATGTAGTCAGAGATTCATCCCTTAGACTCTTAAATCCTATGAGGCCTAAACAGGATTTCTGCCCCTGCAAGTTCTTTTCTTCTCTCAGTATGGTTTTTTTAAAGGTCCTTTAGCAATTTAGCCTTTGATGCACTATAGGCAAGGTTCATCATGGTGTTCTTCTTTTCCTATGAAGTCAAGAATTGTTATTTAAGAGGCCAGCTGAAAATTCTAGATTATCTCTCTTCTCTTAGAAAGCTCTGTACTGTTCCATCCCTCTGGAGTTCTTTCAACCTTTCAGTTGGCAAATCTTTATGTAATCTTTTTTAGCCTTTTGCAGGATGCCTATGTCATAAACAGATAGCTAAGGGTTAATGTTTCTTTTACCTGTAAAGGATTAACAAAGGGAACCAGACACCTGACAAGAGGACCAATCAGGAAACCGGATTTTTCAAAGCTTAAGGGAGGGAATTGTGGGTTTTTTTCTTGGTCTTGGGTCTTTGTCTGTTCTGTGCATCCTCAACTATGAGAGGGTCTATTTTCAGTCCTTCTAATCTTCTGTTTCCCAGTTGAAGTACAAAAATAGCAAAAGTGTAGTTTTAAAATTGTTTGCTGTATTTGCATCTGTGTGTATCTGCTGTGGAGTCTTTATGTGTATTTGGCAATAAGTACTCTTTTAATTGTATTGTTTTTGGTAAAGGCTGTTTATCCTTTCTATTGTTTATTCATTTTCTATAAGTTGAAAACCCTGGATCTTACCATCTGAGATTAACAGAGAACTATTATTCTATTCTTCTTCTTTTTTTATTAAAAGTTTGCTTTTTAAGACCTGTAGATTTTTTTTTCTAGTTGACCCACAAGGAAATGTGGGAGAAAGAAACAGAGGGGAAGGGGAACTGCTCTGTGTATTAACTTCCTAGTGTCCCAGGGCGGGAGAGTAGCGGGGGAAGAGAGATGAATCTTTTCTGTTTCCTTGTCTTTGGGTGTGTCTCTTCGTGGAAAGAGAGGAGACAGGCTTCTTGGTATGTGATGTAAAGAGGTTGATCTAATAACTCTCAGGTTAGCCCAGAGAGGAAATTCTGGGTGGGAGAGAGGTGGAGGAATGGTTTATTTCCCTTTGTGGTAAGACTCAGAGCCTCTGATCTTGGGGTCCCCCAGTGGAAGGTTTTGGGGAGACCAGAGTGAGCCAAGACACTGGAAATTCTTGGCTGGTGGCAGCGATATCAAATCTAAGCTGGTAATTAAGCTTAGAGGGGTTCATGCTAGCTTCTCAGGTTATGAACGCTAAGGTTCAAATCTGAGTGGGAAAGCTATGACAGCCTACTATCACTGGTAACTGTACATTGGAGAAAGGGCAATTTTCTCCCAACTTCTTGTGTTCCTGGCATGCAAGATTGTTCTTTTACTGTTTTCTTCTTCGTTCTCCCCAGTTTGTCAACCTGGGAAGCTACTGTTACTGCAAGAATGTTGTGATGGGTTTGGTCACAGATACTCCCTTGGGGCTGTCACACGATGTGCTGGAATCACCTCTGAGCCCGTTTTCCACTGCCAGCTTAGGACTCTAGAATCCTACCTTGTTGAGCCAGACACATTAGCCTGCTGCAACAGAGACCCAGGTCTGGTCCACAGCCCAAAGCTGCAGGCTTTAACCAAAAACTGCTCAGCAAGTCACCTATCTCCAGCACCCAGACACCCAGTTCCCAACGGGATCCAAACCCAAATAAATCCATTTTACTCTGTAGAAAGCTTATATAGGGTAAACATAATTTGTCAGCCCTCTATAGCACTGATAAGAGAGAGATGCACAGCTGTTTGCTCCCCCAGGTATTAATCACTTACTCTGGGCTTACTAATAAACAAAAGTGATTTTATTAAGTATAACAAGTAGGATTTAAGTGGTTTCAAATTATAACAGACAGAACAAAGTAAGTTACCAAGCAAAATAAAACAAAACACACAAGTCTAAGCCTAATACATTTAGGAAACTGAATACAGGTAAATCTCACCCTCAGAGTTGTTCCAATAAGCTTCTTTCACAGACTAGACTCCTCCTTAGTCTGGGGCCAATCCTATCCCCTGGTACAGTTCTTGTTAGTTCTAGCTCAGGTGGTAACTAAGGGATTTCTCATGACTGCAGCCCCCTTTGTTTTGTTCCACCCCCTTTTATAGCTTTGGCACAAGGCAGGAATCTTTTGTCTCTCTGGGTCACCATCTCTCTGTCTAAATGAAAAAGCCTCAGGTTTAAGGTAGATTCCAGTACCAGATGACACGGTCACATGTCCTGTGAGGCTCCACGCCTCCATTCCTTCCAGTATGACCCACAGGAACACAGGAAGGCTTACAAGTAAACAGAGCCATTTACAACCAATTGTTCTAGTTAATGGGAGCCATCAAGATCCTAAGCCCCCATTAATGGCCCACACTTTGCATAATTATAATAGGACCTCAGAGTAATACTTCATATTTCTAGTTTTAGATACAAGAGTGGTGCATTCCTACAAATAGAATGAACACACTCAGTAGATTATAAGCTTTGTAATGATATTTTACAAGAGACCTTTTGCATGAAGCATATTCCAGTTACATTATATTTAAACTCATAAGTATATTTCCATAAATATATGGAGTGCAACGTCACAAATGCCTTCTTTATCAAAGAGGTAAACATTGTTTTTTACTTGAACGTGGGCAAAGCTGGTCTCTGTCTGATCTCCGCTAGTAAGGTGTTCTGCAGCTGCAGTTTTGCTGCTCAGCACACTGCAGATGGTAGAAAGTGTTCCTTGCCACTAATACAATGAGTGCCTCAGAGCAGAGGGAAATCCAGCAGGGCCCTAGGGCTACCTTGAGGAGCACTGTTCGGATTCTTTGATTCAAGGAAGAACCTTCCTCAAATTTCTTACCTCTCTCTAGTAACATCTCCATTTTTCCCATGTTCCGTTTGAGCCAGCTGCTCTTCACTGACATTTGTAGTGCTTGGAAAAATTGTGGTGATGGCATGGGCTGCATTGATGAAGGAAACACACAACTGAATGTCATCAGTATATTTACACTGGACTCATGGTCTTTCAGTACCTTACTGCAAGGGTGTGAATAGGGTGGGCTCAACTTACGGTGGCTGGACAATGATCTGTCCTCAGGGCAGGCCTGCAAGTTTGGAGACTGAACTTCCACTTTCCTTCATGAGGGTGGTAGGGCGTAGGGGGTGTCTCTTGTTTGTCCCAGAGTGTAGCCATGGGTGGGTCTGGGAAGGTGGCCAGGGTTGGGGGAGAGAAAGGGAGGCAGAAAGAGGAAAGATGGGGAAGGCAAGTGCCCTGGGCTGTGTTTCTGTACCTGTAGGCAGCTGGGAAACGCCTATTCCGGCATAAATCCCTGCCCTGTTGGGGGGTTGGAGACCGAAGCCCCAGCCATGCTGTGCCCTGCACTTTGCTGATAAATGGATGCTGTGCCCCTCCCCACTCCCACCCCAACCCTCATGCCTGTAGGCAGGAATTGTACTGGTCCCTGAAGTCAGATAGAGGCTCCTTCCTGCCCTGGGTCTGCATCTTCTCTGCCCGTCACACTATGGAGCACCCGTCGGCCCAGCCAGGCACGTATACCAAGGAAGAGTCCTGTGTTGGGAAGGGAGCCCTGGGGTATGTCTGAGGTGCAGCTGGGAGCGTGTTTCTGCTTACCAGCTGAACTAAACGGAGACTTACTAGCTATGCTTTAACTAGCCAGCAAGTACAAATCTCCCTGGAGCATACTCAGGTGGCTAGCATGAGCCACTGCCCATGCCATCTCAGGGCCAGCTATTTTTAGCAAGCTAGTTCAAGCAGAGCTAGCACAAGTTTGTCTAATGCAGTTGGAAGCATGAACGTGGTATCGACATACCTGTAGAGTCTGGTTACATTCAAGCTGGGGGGTTGATTCTGAGCTTGCATAGATGTAACTGCACTAGCTTTGCTTGGGCTAGTGCCTAAAAACAGAAGTTGTAGCCAGAGCATCATGAGCAGCTTGAGGGGCTAGCCACCCCAAGTGTGTACCCAGCATCTCAAATGGCATGGACTTATGGTGACCAGTCCCTCCTACCACTTCCATGGCTATATTGTTTTATTTTTTTCATTGAGCTAGCATGAATATGGCTCTGACATACCTCAGGCTTGGATTGGGTGGGCCTCGGTGCCAATTCCAGCCCACCTGTAGCTACGCCTCTTCCTTACTGATCAGTCTCATGTAATGTTGGTGTGGGTGGGGGAATAGTATTCATCCTCCTACCGCCAAACTCCCTCCCAGATACTGCACCCTCTCTCCACACTCCCCCAGCCCCCAAACTCCCTCCCAGAGCCTGCACCCTTTCCCCACACACCCCCCAGCCTCCAAACTCCATCCCAGAGCCTGCACCCTGACTGCCTCCCCCACCCAAACTCCCTCTCAGAGGACAAGCTCTCACCCCTTCTGCACCCAAACTCCCTCCGAAAGCCTGCACCCCAGTCCCCTACTCCAGACTTCCTCCCCCACCCAAACTCTGTCCCAGAGCCTTAGGCAGGTGGGAGGCAGATTTTTTTTGGGGGGCAGAGTTTTTGGGGGGTGGGTCCTGGGCAGCATGAGTGACATTGGCCCACTGGGAGGATTTGAGGACTGGCATTGGCCCTAAGGTAAACTGAGTTTGAGACCCCTGCCTTACACTCACAGTACCATAAGAAGCCAGGAAGATCAACATAGTGGAAGGAAGTTGCAGTCTGCTGTATTAAGTGAGATCAAAAAATTTGAAAATGCTGGGCTTGTGCTCTTTTTATTGCTTTAGGGTAAAAAATGCCTGGAATGGCTTTTTAATAAGCATTCAGCTTGATTTTCCATAGAACTATCAGGAATATAAAGTCTAATCTTCCTAGTTTTGTTGGAGGTCTAGAGGACGTTGTGAGCTCTTAATATCTTGTTTGAAGATGTGGAATATTTAACGTTTTAAGTGAATTAATCCTTCGTTAGTCACAGAAGTTAAATAGGTCTTTACAGAAACAAAACAAAGTTTAATCAGTTTGATTTAAAAGGCCGTTCCCTCTTCAAAAACTTTTTATTGTCATTATTAACATAAGTGAATTTTTCATACAAGTATTAACAAACCTTATTCATAACGAATATCTGCTACCTTTAAAGACGCATTTGCATTTTGGCAACACTTTATCTGTATTTTGCTTATTCAGATTCCCAAAATGGTAACTAGTAATTATAAAATTGACTTCATCCTGATATAAGGCTACCATTTTTTCGTTGAAAGGATTTTCTCTACCTTATTTCTCCATGCCACTACTGTTGGAAGAACTTTCATTTTCCAGAAGTGAACTATCTCACCATCTGGCTGCTAGTAATAATTGTGTTTATTGATGGGTCCTTCCCGGAATCAATACTCTTTGTACTGTAATCTGATAGATTTACCATGGGTTTTGTGAGTAGCCTAACTAGTTAGCTTAAATTCTATTACTGTATTTCCCACCCCCCCTAAATTTTAGGGCATTCGCACTCTGTATGCAGAGAGGTCCCCATTCCTTCATATCTTTTCCAGCAAGTGACTCCTCCTTTATATATTTTCCTTAGCTTAAATGGAGTGACATACCATTGGTAAAATATTATGTAGTTTTCCTTAATGGATACACAAATAAATGAGGTATCGATCCTTTCTCCAGATATTTTCCCTTTGTTCCAAAGTGATATTTATTTTAGATGCTCTTTCCATTTTTCTGTAGAGGGAGTCTTATCTTCTAGATCAGAGGTTTTCAATTTTTTTTTCATTTGCAGACCCCTAAGAAATTTCAAATGGAGGCGTGGGCCCCTTTGGAAATCCTAAACACATTCTGTGAACTCTAAGGGTCCATGAACCAAAGGTTGAAAACCACTGTTCTAGATCCATCAGTAATCTTTCATTATGCCATATGGAGATCACATATAGTATAACACTGGTTTTATCCCAGGCCATTTGAGAGGTCTTTTCCCAAAATCAGCACTTCTATCCTTGCTAATGGTTCCTAAAACTTGGACTTCCTAAATGGAATTTCATATAATGCCTTAGTAACAAATAAGCCCAGATTGATATAGTAATATTCTTCATGAGTTCTTTGATGGTATTAATATCTATAAGTTTATTATAGAATAGCTTTCTGATGGTTGTCTGTACCCTTTTTCCTCCTATTTATTATCTATTGGATTACATAATCCTTGAAATTCTAGATTGTTTCTGACGGATGTAAGTGGGGACGGCAAGGTATACCTGTTTATATCAAATTCCTTATCCACAGTGTCACCATGGGACATGGATATTTTTCTTTTTGTGCTAGTCTCTATTTCTCAGGTAAAAAATCAATGCACTACATTTATTTTTAAAGTCCTGTTTGATTTCCACTACATGTTTACTGGGATCACCATGGTACAAGGCTGATGGTAACTTTAATTGAGCTGTTAAGTGATATTTTAGTAAATATGGTACTGCCAGTCCCTCTTCGAGTGGCTCTATAGAGTTTTCTTATTTTTTTTCCCGAGTAACTTATTGGACTGTATAAAGCAGCAGTGTAGCTTAATGGGTAGAGCACTGGACTGGGACTCAGGAGACCTAGGGTCTATTTTTGGCTCTGCCTGCTGGGCAACCTTGGGCATATCACTTCTTCTCTCTGTGCCTTAGTTTCCCTATCTGTAAAATGGAATAATGATACTGATCTCCTTTGTAAAGTGCTTAGAGGTCTGCTGATAAAAAACACTAGACAAGAGGGAGATGATATTTATTACCATTAGTCAATTTTTTTTTGGTATCCATATTGGTTAGAGCCTTAAATGGGAAATTTCATTATGGCAGATAATTAACTGTAATGGCTGGAATGCATCCAAGACAAGTGCTTTTTTTTTTTTTTCACGTTGAAATAATGGGAGGAAAAATTCATATGCTGATTGAGGATAGGAGAGAGATTGACTATTAAATGTTTAGTTTAGATGACAAACTCAAATACATCTTGCAGCTTTCTCGTCATAGATTCCTCTAGGTGTGTGTGTGTGTGTGTGTCTATAGATATAGATAAAAAGTAATTGTATAGCCTGATATATCCCTGAATTCACTAATTTTTCAGAATGTAAGCCATAGATTGCACTAAATTGGAAACCATTAGTATCACATTGTCTGCATACAGCACAATTTTATGCTCTGTTTTATTAATTGTTAACCCCTGTTATGCTGCTATTCTGCCATATATTTTGTGCCAGGAGTTCAATAAAGGAGAATAGCATGTCTGTCTGCTTCCTGTTTGTAGTTAGAGTCCTTGGGAGTGTACCTTATTAAATTTTGTCGTAGTAGAAGGGGAATCATATTTATCCATGTCTTCATATTGGCTCCAAAACTCATCCTTGATAGCAGTGTTTCTAGGAAGACCACTCTACTTTATCAAAGGCCACCTCAGCATCTAAGGATAACAGCAGACCTTTATTTGGGTTGTTCAGTTCTGCCTATCATGAATTACTCTTATGACTTGTCTGTTATCACTAAGTTGTATGTTATGGATGAAACCTGTTTGATCAGTTTGTATTAATTGAGGCAGGGCTGTTTCTATTCTGGCCAGTCTTTGAAAATATTTTCAACATTAAGAAGCAAAATTGGTTTAAATTGGATCTACTCAGTGTATGTCTTCACTGCAGAATTAATTTAGGTTTTTTCTTGGGTGTTGCCACAAAAAACCCCTTCTGTTGACATACACGACCCTCATGTGAGTTTGTCTTTGCAGCTTTGTTAATTGTTGTAACATCGTTCATTATAGTGGAGTTTCCTTACTCTAAGAAATCATTAGTATGGTTGGCTTAGCTGTGATGATATCTAATATCTGTGATCATATAAAACATTACTGAAAACCACTTTTGTCCTGGGATTTTTGTTTTGACTTTGACTGTAATAGCTTATGTGACCGCCTTCCTGCATTGGTATTTCTATCAACTATTCCTGAGTTAACCTTGGTATGATAGCCTCAACATATTCCATAATTTCCCCCAAGACGCCTTATAGTTGGAGGCATAAAGATTTGTGATTGCCTGAATTCAACAATCTTTAACAGTTTTATATTTTACTACTCTTTTACATTTTATATTTGTATTTGACTCGTCCCTTTTTAATCTATAGTCAACATGTGGAGCTCTTTGTCAGAGGATGTTATGAAGGCCAAGAGTATAACAGAGTTCGAAAAAGAGCTAGATAAGTTCATAGAGACTAAGTCCATCAATGGCTATTAGCCAGGATGGGCAGGGATGCAAAACCAGGCTCTGAAGTGTCCCCGGCCTCTGTTTGTCAGAAGCTGGGAATGAGCGATAGGGGATGGATCACTTAATGAACAGAACAGGTAATCATTCCCTCTGAAGCACCTGGCATTGGCCACTGTCGGAAGACAGGATACTGGGCAAGGTGGGACATTGATCTGACACAGTAAGGCTATTCTTATGAGTTTATTAACCTTATCACCCCATCATGATACCTCTGTTTCAGCCAGCTATGAGGGCCTTTTCAGTTGTCTCCAAGTATGGCATTTAGATGCCTGCTGAAAGCCTTCTCTGAATAGACGTACTCTAACTCTCATAGGGCTTGTTTACACTTACTAGGGGATCCGTGAGTGGCAATCGATACATTGGCAGTCATTTTAGCGGGTCTAGTGAAGACCCGCTAAATTGACCGCAGATTGCTCTCCCATCAACTCCTGTACTCCACTAGATCAAGAAGAGTAGAGAGAGTCGACGGGAGAGCGTTTCCAGTTGACATTATGTAGTGTGGACCCCACGATAAGTAGATCTAAGCTATGTCGATTTGAGTTACACTATTCACATAACTCAAATTGTGTATTTTAGATCTGATTTCTTCTGTAGTGTAGACAAGGCCTTAGTTCTTGGAATAAAACTTCACTATTTCTTTTCGACTTTCAAGCCTAGATTGGGCCTGAATCTCTAAGGTAAAAAAAGGCAGAAGTATAAAAAAAATCACAGCTTTCAGGTTGCTCTTTACATCAAAAAAAATCAAGAAGAGGCACAAGCTTGCTTTATCTTTTTTTTTTTTTTAACTCTTTAATGTTGCACATCACTCATTAAGAGGTTCTTTTGCCAGTGAAGTTAAATCTGGGATAAATTGTCATATTTGCATGAAGACCTTTCAGGCAAGATGCTTAGGATGTTGTAAGAGTCAGAGGATCTCCTCCAGTTCCTTGGGAACATCGTTCAGTGCATCTGATGCTGTCATATCTAGCTGCCAACTCTTTCACTCTAATATCCTTGGAGATAGGGCCTGATATACAGGCTAAAGTAGACCTACTGGCTGAGGGTTTGGATCTACTCAGCATATATCTTCACTGCAGAATTAATTTAGGTTTTTTCTTGGATGTTGCCACAAAAAAACTCTTCTGTCCACATACACGACCCTCATGTGAGTTTGGTGCTTTCGGCCTGGGCTAGTTGGCCTTGCTAGGGATAGAGGTTAGAGCCTGAATGTTGTTTTCACTTAATCTGCAGGGCCAGCTTTAGGAAGTGCGGGGCCCAATTTGAACATTTTCGGCAGGGCCCCAGCAGGGATGACTTAAAAAAAAATGTAAAAAAAAGCCTTTAATTTCTTCCATGTATTATTTACTTTCCATAACTATATAAATAATAAAATTATATATTATGTACATTGCATCGTATATGCTGTTGATCTGTTATTAATGACCTCCGGTTCACATGTGTGCACATGTGTGGGTCCCAGCTGCTCCCTGCCCCCCTCACTGAAGCAGGTGTGCAGGGTTACTGCCCTGGGAAATGCAGGGCACCGGTAGTCATGGGGCTGGTTGGAGGCAGGGCAGGGGCTGACTGGAGGTAGGGTCTGTCTGCAGGCAGGGCAAGGAGTGCGGGGCTGGCAGAGATGGGGGATGTGGGACAGGCTGGCTTCAGACAGGGCTGCAGGGGGATGCGGCAGGGGTTGGCAGGGCTAGAGACAGAGGATTGTGGGACTGGCTGGCTTCAAGCAGGGGAGTGTGGCAAGGGTTGGCTGCAAGCAGGGCAGTGGGTGAGGGGCTGGCTGCAGGCAGAGGAGGAGGTGCGGGGCTGGCTGCAGGCAAGGTCGGGGGCGGGGCTGGTGCGGGCAGTGCAGGGGGTGCAGGGCTGATGCGGGTAGGAGGTGCAGCAGAGGCAGCTGGAGCCCCATCCCTTTAAATAGCCCCCAAGTCCCCTGCTATACCAGGGCTCTGGGGGCTATTTAAAGGGCCCAGGGCTCCCCTGCATCTATTCCCCCGGCCCTTTAAATAGCCGCGGGAACCCTGGGGAAGCAGTGGGGCTCTGGCGGCTATTTAAAGGACCAGGGTGGCAGAGGCAGCTACCCCAAGGCTCTGGGGGCTATTTAAAGGGCCCAGAGCTCCAGCTGGGAGAGCGGGGCCGCGGAAGACCTTGGAGCGGACTGCAGCCGGGGTGAGTAAGTAATAAAGATTAAAAAGGCGCCTAAGGCGTGGAGCCCGATTCCCGGGAATCAGGCGAATCGGCTTAAAGCCAGCCTTGTTGGTCTGGTAACCCACCCACTTAGCAATGAGGATGCACGCTAAACCACTAGAGTGCTGATAGTCCTCCAGTGCCTTCCCACAATTCTCCCCATGTGCCTAGAAGACAGACAGATTCTCTCACAATTCACTCAGAAAGAATCATGGAGCAGCTCAGTTTACTGCCACACAAAGAACTGTGGGATGTGCCCAGCAGTCCTAGCGACACACAGGTGAGCACAGCACCAGTGAGGGCACAGTAATTCAGGTGTGGCTTTGTACTGTGGCTGCTCACACTCGGCCTAGGGACCCAGTTGCCAATCACCCGAGTGAACGCTGCCATGAAGATGTACTCTAAGAAAACGGATTTTCTGACAAAAGAAAAGGAGACGAAGTCATAGCAGCCTCCTTGGATATGTTGCAAGCTCTTTCAGGCTGAAGAGACAGATCAGTTATACACTAACCTAATGATTAATGAAGGCAGGAGGGATCTTGTGAGAGAAGCGGTAAAAATCAGTGACAACATGACTCAAAAACCTTGTTTAATCCACTTGGTCCGTGTACAACTTTAGAAGAAAGGTTGGTCAGTCTATTTTGTCTTTCCGGATAATACTCTCTTCCTTTATGTTAAGCATATAGGCGAGTCTCATCTTAGGCGGGGATTCTGTTCTGCGGTTAGTGCGTACAGCGAAAACCGTGTATAGTCAAAATTACATTGAGTTGAATGGCAGGTGGAATCACCCACACTACAGGTACAGTATTAAAATTATTTTTCTCTTTTTTGAGGTTTTTGTTTTTGTTTCTGCCGACCACGTAAAGCTGAAATTGCACATGTTAAATGCACATAAGATGCGACAGACCTGTACAGTAAATTTTCAGGTAACTTAATATTTAGCATAACCTTACTATACTGTTTATTGTGAGTGAGTTAATGATATTGGAAGCTTTACTTTTATTTTCTGACTCTTGTGTGTAGCTTGGTATGGCAGCCTAGACATGGCTTTTGATGTAAACGAAGTAACTGAAGTTGCTTATTTCTTTGCGTTCATTATTAAATTGTCTTCCTGCATTTCGTGATAATTTTAGCAAAGCTTCTTGCACAGAGAAGAAGCTAATTTTGCTATGGGAGCCATAGACTCTAATTTCCCTTGTATATATAAAAGAATGTTTTCAGGTTAAACTATTTTAGCTTTTTAATTGAGTACCTCTTTCAGTAATTTTAAATATTTGTCATGTAATTGGAACAATTTTAACCTTTATTTACATTTGATTGTTTTTGTTTGTTTAGTCTATTTTAATTGTCCAAGCTGAAGGAAGTACACAAAGTAGTCGCTTTCACTTCTGTTTAGTCAGTATTGGATTATCATGCCCTATCATGCACTACAGTTAAATGCTTGATTTTTACTGTCCAGTTTGTACAGCTATTGAAACTGACAATGTAACCCTCAGTGCTTTAATGATCTTCTAGGCAGCAGTTCAAGGTGATGCTGTTTTGTTGGAAAAACAGAGGGACTTCATCTTTGCTCTTCTGTTCCAGTCTTTGGGCTGATAAACTGGGACAGAGGCTGCACATATTTCCTGCTACTGTAAGAATCTACTTCTTCTTTGCCTGTGCTGCTCTGCTTTGATTCACTGGTCTGCAGGATCTTTATAGAAAAACTGAATGTAGTCATCATCTTATTTCCTTATTCTTGGCCATGCCAAGATGCTATTGAAAGTTAAGTCTATATTGGTGGCCAAATGCTAGTTACGTTTTTGAGTGGGTTACAAAAAGTCAAACAGTCAGTTTTCATTGTAACGACAAAGTGGGAACGTTCTTAAGGTTTTCTGTGAATGCTGTTTGGGTGTCTCTGTTTCCTCTATGCATTTCTCAAGTATCTAGGTGGTGGGATCAGGGTGTGTGATTGTAGCAGAGCCCTAGGCAGGTGTGATGTTGTCGTCTGTACAGAGAATGGCTGACATCCTGTCTCCTGGAAACTGATGGCCTGAGCCCCTCTCCTGCAAGGGTGCCAACTGAAGGTGTTGGAGAACAAATATCAGGTGGCCTCCTGGCCTGGGAAAGAGTCAAAGACCAGAAGAGAGGCTGGAGGGAGTTTCAGTTTTGGAGCTGGCTGGGGAGATTGGGGAAGGCCCAGAACCTGGGTCTGGGCTTCCCACCCTCCCAAAATGGACCTGACTGATGGATCCTGTTTTCTGTACCTACAAGCTCTGTTTTAGACTATGTTCCTGTCGTTTAATAAACCTTCTGTTTTACTGGGTGGCTGAGAGTGATGATGAATCGCAGGAAGTGTGGGTTGCAGGGCCCTGACTCCCCCACACTCCATGACACAAGGCTTCAAAGCGAATATGGAAATCTGTTTGCAAGTACTGGTGAAGAGGAAATAAACCAAATCTTGTGTTGGCCTTATCAGTGTGGGTAGATTGAAAATTCAAACACTCTAAGGTAAAGACATATGAACACACTCCTCTGTCTTCCTGGGCCGTTAAAATTTGCTAATAGTCACTTTATTTCTTGTCCTACTTAGAGGATAATAGAGGACCGTAGAGGGTGAAGTTGCTAAATCTTAAATGCCCAGACACTTTACAATTAAAAACCATACTGGCCCAAATTTAACATTTGCTGTGAGAGCAATTAAGCTGCTGCACCAGTAATGTTGGAGATACAGTTGTAAATATAACTATGGGGTGTGGGTTATGTGGCTATTTACTATGGAGAAGCTATGGATGTTGCTGGTAAGTAGAGAAAAAGTAGGCCATGGGTGCAAAGTGTAATCAGACTGAACTTTTTTGACAGTTGCTGGAAAATAACTGTTGTAAGTCTGTGTTAAAGCTCTTGTTGCCTAGTAACCCTGACTTAATAGGTTATCTGTAAGGGGCTCAGAGAGGAATTTTGTTCATTTCCTGACTACTGAGCAGAGGCTGTACTGTCTCTAAGTGCCCCATTTTCTGAAATCAAGTTAATAAGAAACAGGCATTCACATTTTGTGAGGAATAGAATTGCTGTAGCTTTAGATATTGGACTTAATTTTATTTTATTTTTCTTGGGACTGTGAGTATACAGTGTTCCTATATACCTCATAGGGTATATGAATTATTTACATTCTCAAGGATTGTTGAGAAATAACATTTCAAGTCTGATATAGTAACTGGAATCCTTTCTGAGTTTGTCTGGTTTGCAGACATAACTGGATGCTGAGAAACTTTAGTAGGCCTGATAACTCTGCCTCTGTTGCTTTGTGTCTGGGGCAGCCCACCAGCTCCGTTCCTTGTTGGCGAAATTCATGTCCACCATTTAGACCCCAAGTGCCGGTTGTACAAGGAGTCCCCTTCCACCTCTGTTTTATCAAATTACTCCTGGATATAGGTGTCTGCTTCACTCAAATACAAGTAATCCAAATACAGAAGCTGAAGTTAAATGTTCAGGGTTTGATACAAATCAAGTAAAGCAAAACTGAAATAAGGGGCTGCCTGTTCTGCAGCATGTGGAACACATGGGTCTGTAGATTAGAATAGCAGTGCAAGAGGGGGCAGTATATTACTGAAGCTCCTAGAGGCCTTAACCAAGATCAGTGGTGGTTAGTGCTTTACAAACACATATTATCCTTAAGCTGACAGTCTAAATCAGGAGTGGGCAAACTTTTTGGGCCGAGGACCACATCTGGGTGCTGCGAAATATCAGAACAGATGGCATCCCGACCAAACATGAGTCAGGATGCGGGACAAATGCCTAAATATCAGGACAGTCCTGATCTTATCAGGGCTCAGGGCAGGGGTGCAGGAGGGGTACAGACTGCAGGAGGGGGCTCAGGGCTGGGGGTTGTGGTGCAAGAGGAGTGCGGGGTGCGACATGGGGCTCAGGTCAGGGGTTGGGGTACACAGGGGTGCGGGGTGTGGCAGGAGGCTCAGGGCAGGGGTTGGGATGCACAGGGGTGTGGGGTGCGGCAGGGAGCTCAAGGCAGGGAGTTGGGGTGCAGGAGGGGTGCGGGGTGTACAAGGGGGCTCAGGGCAGGGGGCTGGGGTTCGGGCTCCAGCCTGGCGCTGCTTACTCTATTGTACCTCATTACTGCTTACCGGGGCGGCAGTGGAGGGCTCTGTGTGCACTGCCCCTTGCTGTGCCTCCAGGTACCTCGCCCGAAGTTCCCATTGGCCATGGTTCCCTGTTCCCGGCCAATGCGAACTGGCGGGGCAGTGCCTGGACGCAGAGGCAACGCATGGAGCCCTCCCCCCCGCCCCACAGGCCATAGTTTGCCCACCCCTGGTCTAAATAGACAAAGGCCAGGGGGGAAAAATGGTGGTAAAACAGAGGCACAGAGGTGGAGTGACTTGCTCAAGATCATCCAGCAGGCAAGTGGCAAAACTGGGAGTAGAACCTAGGTCTCCTTATGCACTAGACCGTGCTTGATGCCTCCCTAAAAAGTCTCTACATTCAGTATACAGAATGTCTTTCCTTCTCAGTATGTAGATTATGTTATACACATCTTTGTTTCTTAAGAGCTAATCTGCTCCTGTTTATCTCCCAGCCATAATCTTCTGATCAATCATAATTGCCACATTAACTGTGATGTCATTTGGAGAATAAGCTGCAAATGCATGTGAGATATTGAGGAACAGAGCCTCTCTTTTAATGCATATGTCCTTAGAGATTGGAAAGAAGGGATGGAAAAAGAGTGTGGTGCAGAAAGTTCATCAGGAGTTGTTTTATTTAAGGGTGGCTCCTAGCCAAGGTGTAAAGTTTGAAACCATTGTGTTCTGTACATTGAAGTAATGCCACTAACATCTTCGTTGTTTGCTAGAGTTACTGTGCTTTGTTTTGAAAGTTTGTCTGTTAAGAGAAACTAGATGTTTTTAGTGCCCCCTATGTTGCTCCACTACACAAGCATTATGGATTTGATTCCTTTTGCAATCCCTTGGGCTACTTTTGAAGTTTTAAATATTAAACACTTCAGTGTTTTAATACTGCTATGACATATGATGGTTACTGGTTTAACTCTTCCGTTGCTTTTCTTTCAGCTTTACAGTGCCTAGATGCTTTTAAGCCTTGTATCAATGAGGGAAAATGCATCTCCTATCGCAATGGCACAGGATATTGCAAGTAAGTAAGCTTTACTTTAATCCTGTCCTCTCCTCTGCTTTTCAGCCCAGATCTTACATACAAAGAAAACAACCCAAAGCTGTGGTCAGGTTCAGGCTTAGTGTGAATTTTTGATTGACATGAAGAATCTTTAAGCCA
Organism: Chelonoidis abingdonii; assembly: GCF_003597395.2. Taxonomy (NCBI): domain Eukaryota; kingdom Metazoa; phylum Chordata; order Testudines; family Testudinidae; genus Chelonoidis; species Chelonoidis abingdonii. The sequence continues at coordinate 66,871,070 of NC_133775.1, read as the reverse complement.
TGGCTGCCTTTGGATTGTAGGCTGCATACCTGTGGAAGAACAGAAAAATAGAGATTAGAGATGTAAAGACTTGTTAACCAAGCCCTTGAAAATAGTTCCTTATATTACTCTGGTTCTCCTTTGAGCATTATCTGAATGTGTCCTCATACTCGGGTGATGCATGTCTCTAAAGCATGGTGTCCAAACTTTTCCTATCTTCCCCCACCCCCTTACCAGTAATGAATCTGGCCATGCCCCTCCTCCCCATTACTCCACAGTTGGCACAGCAGAGGAGGTTGGGCTGGGGGCAGAACTGGGACAGGGGACAGAACTGGGGCTAGAGGCAGAGCTGACCTGGAGCTGGACAGGGAATAAAGGCAGATCTGGCCTGGGGGCAGAAAGGAGTTGCGTCTGGGGACGGAGCTGGGCTGGGGCAGAGCAGGACCGAGTGGTGCTCCCTCCACGTCCCTCATGGGAGCTGGCCTGAGCTCTGCTGTGCATGCTTCTGAATGTTCCTCCAGGGTGTGCCCCACTGTTTGGGGACGACTGCTCTAAAGCATAGCTTGGGACTTCCTGGCTAGCAGTTTACCCTTAACTTAAGGTTTAATTTAAAAACCTGTTGGTTTTTGTCCAGGTTCTTAGATTGGGCCTTGATAGTTTGACTTCTTTATATTAAGTTAGGAATAGAGGCTGTGAAAGTGATGAACCTTATGGGCAGATTTCCCCATCCTGCTCCAAAACATCTGTAACTTGTAGCACAGTGGTTCTCAGACTTTCGTACTGGTGACCCCTTTCACACAGCAAGCCTCTGATTGCGACCCCCCCCCCCATATGCATTAAAAAAATTTTTATATATATTTAACACCATTATAAATGCTGGAGGCAAAGCAGGGTTTGGGGTGGAGGGTGACAGCTTGCGACCCCCCATGTAATAACCTTACAACCTCCTGAGGGGTCCCAACCCCCAGTTTGAGAACCCCTGATGTAGCAGGTGAGAACTCACTCCTCTTCCAGAGGCTTGGCTTTATTTACAAAAGGAACTCAAGTCTCAAAATCCAGGCCAAATTTAGCTATTTGCAGGGTTTCTCTGAACTCTGGTACCCCCACCATAGGTTCTGTCACCTCTTTGTCTCTGTGGGGGTAACAAGCCCCATTCAGCTCTGTGTCACAGGAACCCACCTACTATTTCCCAGCTCATAGGGTTGGTTTCCTGGCAAATTCTTGCAGTCTTGTTATAAATGTGACTTTGCTTTTTTCTGCTGTATGGAAAATCTCTAAACTGCAAAGGGTGCACTGGAGCAGTCTGTAGTTTCTGGAAAATAACATTGTACCTGTTTGAACACAACTCACTTTTGGTAGGTTAACTTTCCAACTACAAGGATGGGCATTTTTTAAAAGCAAGCTTCACCTCTGCAACAGTTGATGGTGTTGGTCATCCTTACTTGCTAAAGTCAGCTTCCCACTTGCCTGTGGTGACTGGATTTTTCAAGCCTTGTTTACTTAGTTAATGCTAGTAGTACCATTTTGTAGCACACTGAAATCCTCTTTCTTGGTGCTTACATTCTTCAAATATTTGTAGATTTCATCCCACCTATTTAGGCTGGCTAAGTAACCAGCTATTCATATTTAGCTCTTTTCAACATTTCCTCCATAAATGAGTCCGTCCTGCCTCTGAATGTTTGTAACCCGTCTCTAAAGTCCCTTCAGCTTGTCCGTATCTTTCTGCTTAGAGGGTGCCCAAAACTGAAAGCAGTATTTTGTGAAATTGCATCTGAGATGTGTAGATAGAAAATCATAATCTCCCTGTACTGAGATGCCTTTTCAGTTACAAATTGATGGGGTTTTTACGGCTATGATGCACTGCATGCTAACACTTGCTGTTCTCTATCATCTCTTAGATTTTTCAGCCTTATTGCTCCCCAGGTTTCTCATTCCCATGCTTTGGATTATTTCCCCCTGATGTATGAGTGGCATTTTTTAAAGCTAAAGCTTTCTTTCTCTCCTTGTCTGTTAAATAACTTTCTGTTTCTGTCTTGTGACTGGTGTTGCAATTGCTCCCAGTCAGCACCACTTGTAAATTTATTAATCTGGTGTCTGTCTAGGTGTGCAGACATAATAAAGATGTTAAATAAAACTGATTCCAACATTCGTCCCTGTTGACCTCATTACAAACATCTCCATCTTGATACAGTGTTCTTGACAATATTCCATCTCTTAGACAGTTTTCAATACGCCTGGTAACTTAGCTACTTTGAATTTCTCATTTAAGATTTTGACGCTTTTGGTTGTTCTACTAAATCCAGCTGTTGCTCACTTCAATATCAAGCGTGTGTGTCAAGAGGGACACTCAAATAATTTAAAGCCATGATTGCTGGCAATACTTCTGGCTGGCGGTGGCTTTAATCGTTCGACAAAAATGTATGATTCAGAGGTATTTGTAACCCTTGCTGCTGCCTTCCTCCTTTCTGGTAAATGTCTAATGTAGGCCCAATCTTCCCCTACTTCCAGTCTCACAGCTCAATCCTTCTGCAGGCACCAATGAAAACTGAAGACATGCAGTGCAAGTTCTGACACCTGCATGACCTTGCACCGAATTTCCAGTTCTGATTTAATGGTTTCTTTTTTGTAGAGAGGAAGGAAATGTAGCAGAAAACTCAAACTCAGTCCTTTAAGGTGGAATTTCCATGTTGGTTGTTAGCATCCTGTTTTCCTTTGCAATGATTATAGGGAACTTTTAATAGGGGAACTTCCCATCTGCTGGGGCAACCTAAATGATTTTCTGAAATATTTTTATAGCTGCAAGGGTAGAAACATTGTGTTCAGGAAGCTGAGCTTTCAGACCAGGGCAAGTGAACTGACTCGGAGCTCTCCAGTATCACTCACTAGTTAGCCAAATCCCCACCCCTCCCACTTGATTGTGTGTTCTGAGTTTGCTGCAGTACTTCCTCTGTTTGGCAATAAGTTAATGAGAGGCTCTCTTCCTCTTTCTTCTCTCCACAGAGTTGTTTGTTCTATTGTGTTATCAGACTAACTTGTTACAGCTGGGAGTAGGGGAAGATTTAGGGCCTGCAGTAGACTTTTCCCAGAAAGGAGAAAGGCAATAGCAAGAGTTATATACAGCTTTAAATCATACATTTTTTTTCCAAAATAAATGGTTAAAGCCACCACCAGCCAGACATATTGCAAACAACCACAGCTTTAAATTACTATCCATGAGGAACAAATGGACAGATGACGTAGAAGCCCAATACATCATAGGCAGATATACACTGAATAAGAATTGGGTTAGACTAGAATGTTAATAAGCAAAATAACTAGTCTAAATACTTGGCAAAGCAGTTAGAAAATGACAGCTTAGTACTGAAACCACTGTCATCAGAGTGGTAATTCTGTACTGTCCATGTCCTGCTTAAAAAGAGACCTGGATCTAGGCTAGAAAAAGCCTCCTCTAACATGGCCAACTTCTGGTGGTTAATTCTTCCAGGGTGGGGATGGAGATCTTGAGCCTGATGATAAAGCTTTGTTGGATCCTGTATATTCTATTAAAGCACACTGCTCTTGTGACTGGTTTGTATAGGCTTTGGGTAGCTCCGTTCCCGCTCTGCCAGTTTTCTTATGGGACTGTTTGATGGTGCTTCTAACCTCCTTTATCCTTGACTTTGTAATTAGGCAAACTCCTCACTCCTGTTTCAGTCTATGCTGAGGTCAGAATTAGTTTTCTTTCTGAGGTGTCTCAATGAGTCTCTTCAGACAGTAGATACAAAATACTTTTCTTACATAGATTTTATTGTCACAATTAGAAGTCAAAGAAGTTGTAAAAAGTAGTAATGCACTTGCCTAGACAGCAAAGAGCTGCACTAAACAGGCCAGCAGCCTAAATTCTAAAGTATTGTTCAGGGTTTCACTCACCTGAGTTTTCAGAACAGACAGTGAATTGAAGGGAGCTGTTAGAAGTGCTGTGGAAGAAGAGGGTATCTTGCTAAATTTGTACAGGGCCTTGTGTAATGGCCTGCATTTTTGCACACTTTGTAGGCACTTGGGGTAGACAGAGGGTTGGGGTGTGTGTGTTCATAAATCAGAGGATAGACCAAAAAAAAACTTTTAAAGACTTTTATCCAATTTCTCTCTCTCTTTTGAATTCTGACTTTTGCCAAACCCATGAGATCAAAAATGCAATAATCGCCCCAGGCTCGCCATCACACTGTTCACCACAGTAACCTCCCCAGCAGCCCCAGATGCTGAGCAAACGCCAGGTATCCCCCAACACAGCTGCCAAGGTTTGTGCAATGCCATGTCTTACCCACGCCTCTGCTTGGGGTGGGATGGTATGTTGACCATAAGCTGAATTCTGTGGTTATATGCAAATCAAAAACTTGGATAGAAGCTGCACTGTCTCCTGCCTTCAAGCTCAGTGGAAGGACTTAAAAGCAGCTTGGTCCCGTGGAGCAACAGGATGATGGTAAGGGGTTTTCAGGCCCATCTGAATTCATTTAGCCTATCCTCTTCTCCAGGACTTTGGCCAGCCCTTGTTTCAGGTAGACCCTTCTTAGCTGGCTCTTCCCAATCAGATTCCAGCTGCAGGGACCACCTGGGTGGAGCACTAGTGCCCCAGATTGCCTGCAGGGCCCAGGCTACAAAGAGGAGCTCCATGAGCTGAGACGAATGTCTTCACAGGGTCTGCTTTCAGGGGCCAGGGTCAGTCCCAGATTTAATCCATGGAAAACATCCACGTGAAACCTGAATTCAGAATAGAGGGAGGCCTTTCCCTCTTAGGATGAGACTTGATCTACCCCCTTCCCCCTCTCTTTAGGGATTGGAAGGAAATCCTAAAGGCTGAAGCAAAAGGAAAGGGAGGAGCCCCTCAAAAGGAGAGGTGCTCACTCTTTCCATCTAGAATCCAGGGGGAGGAGCTGGCACTATATTCCCTAGTCTCCCATTATTCTCTGTTGGCAGTGGGCTGTGGGGACAAAAAACTGCCCATGGCCCAGGTGGGCAGGAAAGACAAAGCCGAGTTTCACTATAGAGACTTCTGATCCTTTTGTTGTTTGTTTTATTAGTATTACTGTAGCACCTAGGAGTCCAAGTCATGCACCAGGACCCCACTGTGCTAGACGTCGTACAGACACACAACAAAAATACAGTCCCTACCCCAAAGTGCTTACAAGATAAATAGTAAGAAGAAAGGGATAAGCTAGCCAGAGAATCCTGTTCTTCCTCCTGAGTCTGTGTGGGAGTCAGAAGGAAAAGACTGATTAAAACCTGTCCCAGAATATTTGCAAACTGTCTCAATGTTGTTGTGGGGCCTACGTTTTCCCTCCAATGATCCTCCAATCAAAACAAAGGGGGTGTCAAGTGGGAGCAAGCATTCTAGGAAATTCCTCTCTTTACATACCAAATTAGAACTACATGCTTCCTCTTGTGCAGCCCAAGATGATATCCCTAGGCCTAAATGGGAAACTCACATGAAAACCAAACATCTGGAAAGGTTGGCTAAGTAATCTGCTGTCAGGTAGACTGAGCTGGTGAATGTACCCAGAATGGATGTAGTACTGTCTGATGAAGAACAATCATTCAAACTGAAAGGGCACTTCTTTCAAAGGACCCCACAAAAAGGGGATAAACACAACATTGAGGAGAAACAGCAACTTTGGCAGCACAGCTGCATCAGCAGCCTCCATGTGTTCTTCTGGTTCTGTTTCTTTGGCATTGACAGCATTGTGTGAATCCAACTCCTTGGATTTCCAGCTGTTTTGTTTTGTTTTTTTAATTTGAATAACTATCTTTAGTGTGTTTAGTGAGGAGAACATCTATTGTGAAACTTTCTGAAAGCCTGCACTAAGGCACTGTAGACAATTGCAGACTGGAGCTGTGAGCTGTGAAGGAAAAAAGCGGGTTGGACTAAGTTTTGACTAAAGTATTTGTGCTGGAAAGTAGCCTAGAGGGAGTAAAGGAGCAGCTTTAATTATAAACAGCTGCAGGGCTGATGAAGCCCATAAGATATTTTTCCACTTCAAATTCTTTGTAGCTTTCAAAAATCATGATTGGAAATAGCCTATGTGTGAAACTTATTCTTAAATAAATGATTAAATTCTCGCTGAAGTAGACAAAGAAAGCTCACATGCTTCTAGAAAGTGCTGGGACAAACTTCATGCTCCCATCACTGTTCCTGAGGCTTAGAAAACTGAGGAAAAACAGTGGCTTTTGTTTAGAAAGGGTATTATTTCCTGTTCTGACCCTGTCATTTTGGAGCTGACAAAAGCTGCTGTAATTTTAAGCTGTTCTCTAGACAAGTGGCTTTTTATGTAAAGAACTTAAAAGAGCAAATCTTTCTGTGCCTCATTGCTAGGGAAACTGATACAAGTTTATAGCAGTGGCTGGTGGATTAGAAGCATTCAAATCAGCTTTGCTGCAGGTCTCAAAGTTCCCAGGTGTAAACTGATGCACATTTCTGGTGACATTATGGGGCATGTGTGCAGGGTCTTCTGTTTCTCAGGGTGTATTGTCTCATAATGCTTATGCAGTAAATCAGCGTTATCTATACCTTCCTCACTTCCATGCTTATTTATACCTAATCTGTTGCAGTCCTGTACTGAGTAGGGTTAGACACTACATTGGTGTAAATCTGCTTGGGCGACGCTAGCACTCTCGTTGGGATATTAGCCTTTTTGGATGTTATCCCACCATTAGCCTAAGATGTAGGCTTATCCATGCCGGTTTTCAATTCACTTTTGTGGACAATCTTGGATGTTAAATGTAATCTATAAAACTACAAATAGTTTGGGCCCTGGATACCTGAGTCTGCTTCTTGAATGAGGACTGAAGTTCTGAAACAGCCTGCCAAGGGTAGTAATCAGGGCAAAAAACAGAACTTAATTCAAAACTGAGTTTATGGAGGGTATAGTATGATGAAGTTGCCTGGCATATAGCCCATCTGCAACTGTTACTAGCAAATATCTCCAACAGCCAGAGATGGGACACCAAATGAAAGAGGGGTCTGAGTTACTACAGAGAATTTTTTCTCACGTGTCTGGCTGATGGGTCTCACCCACTTGCTTAGATCTAACTGATCACCATCTTTGGGGTCAGGAATGAATTTTCCACCAGATCATATTTGGCAGAGAGTAGACCATATTATTTTTTTTGCCTTCCTATGCAGCATGGTGCACAAATCACTTGCTGGATTGAATTAGAGTAAATGGTGAATTCTTTGTAACTTAGTTTTTAAATCAAGGTTTGAGTACTTTAGTGACTTAGCCAGAGGTTATAGGTCTATTACAGGAGTGGGTTCTGTGGCCTGTGATGTGCAGAGCATACTAGATGTCTTAAAGTCTAGGCATCTACAGCAGTTCAGATCAACTGAGGAGCTTGAGTCATCAGCCTCAAAGGAGGCAGAGTATTTTCAGAGAAGAAACTTCAATTTCAGACTATGCTTCCCCAAACTTGTTAACCTTGGGTCACCCTGCAAATCTTTTATGTTCTCCCAGACTTTTTCTGGTGTGGAAGGGTAGGAGTAGATTAAAGAGGGTTATGGGAGAATTCTAGTTTAGAGGCATGGAGGAGATGGATTGAGAACATCTTCCGTTTATGACAATGTTGTTTGTTTATAGTACATGGAATTGTTACTCTTTGTACATGTATCCAAAACTTTTTCACAGATAAGACAAGAAGAGACCATTGTGGTCATTAAGTCTGGCCTCTTGTATAACACAGGCCACTGGATAACCCTGAGTTAATTCCTGTTTGAATTGGAGCAGAACTTTTAGAAAAACATCAATCTTAATTTAAAAATGGTTGATGATAGAGAATCCACCATGACCCATGGTAAATTGTTCCAATGGCTAATTACTCTCATTTTTAAAAATTTGCCCTTATTTCTAGTCAGAATTTGTCTAGCTTCAGCTTTCAGCGACGAATCCATGTGGAGCCACGCTAGAAACATACATTCTTGAAGATGACTCTCTGGTTACTGTTGCATTCGAAGACCAGACAGTTTTTAATCCATCAGATGTGTGCATTTAAAACAAATTAGTGGACAGTTGATTTCAGTTCTGTTGCCACTAGATACTTCTGCCTTGGATCTCACTAGAGAACTGATCACTCTTCTTGGTCAGAATCTCCCTTCCCTGGATCTGAGTAACTATTGCTGACTTAATTTGGAATTACTCATATCCTGGAGTAGGGAAAACGGAGCATCTGGAGTTCATCGCTAAAATATTTGTAGTGTGTGTCATGTTTGATGCTCCTAGTTGCCTCTTAGACAAGATGTACATATTTTGATTCCTCATCAAGTCATCTAGAATATAGAAAAATCTGCAGATCGACAGTCCATTTTTCTCTGTGTTGTTGATATTTTGGCTTATTTGATATACATTTTGCAGGTTGCTCCTTTAGCTGAAGGAAACAAATGGCAGTTTCTGCTCATTGCTTCAAAATGGATTGAAAATTCCCAGTCCAAAGTCCAGTCAGCAGATGGATTACAGCACTGTGTTTACACAAGTCTTGCTTAGTGAGAAATAGTGATTCTGCACATATAAATCTTTATAATATTGCCCCAATTATCAATAAATGTACCAGTTCATTTTTGTATTTCTTAGAGATGGAAGAAAGATGGTCTAGCGCAGTGATTCTCAAACTTTTGTACTAGTGACCCCTTTCATGTAGCAAGCCCCTGAGTGCGACCCACCCCCCTTAAAAAGTGTTTTTAATTTATAATAGATTTAACGTCATTATAAATGCTGGAGGCAAAGCAGGGTTTGGGATGGAGGCTGACACCTTGTGCCTTCCCCATGTAATAACCTTGTGACCCCCTGAGGGGACCCAACCCCCAGTTTGGTCTAGTGGTTAAAGTGTCAGCCTGGGACATAGGTGCTGACTCAGTGGGTGCGCTTAGCCCCCACTGGCAGCCAGTGGGAGGGATGGGGAGGGAGTGTGCTCGGGGGGAGGGGGCGGAACTGGGTGGGAAGAGGCAGGATGGGGTGAAGTCTTGGGGGAACGGGTGGAGTGGGGCGGGGCCTGAGGCTGAGTGGGGGTTGAGCACCCCCGGGGAAAGGAGGAAGCCAGTGCCTATGGCCTGAGACTTGGGAGACCCGGGTTCAGTTCCTGTGTTGCTAGAGGCTTCATGTTCAACCTTTGACAAGTCACAGCCTCAGTTCCCTATCTATATAGTGGGGATAACAGCACTTCTCTACTTCACAGTGGTGTTGTGAGGGGAAAATTGCACTAAGGTTTTGAGATGGATAGCATCTGTTGTTCAGATTGGTTGCTTACTTCTGCAGAGGACATTATTAGGTATAGCAAAGTGGAATTAACTAATACTCAATTTTAAAAACATTGAAGGGATGGGGAGACAGTATCTGTCTCTCTATCAGTCATATGCGGGGGCGGGGAGGGTGGAACAGAATGTTTTTGCCCCTAATTAAATGTAATTGGAGTTTCATTACGTTTTATGTATGAATTAATGTTATGCCGTTATACTTTCAGGATTCTCACTTTGGGCAGTCATAAATAACATAAGGGCTTTCCTGTGTATGGTCTATGCATTAGGGTATGTAATGTTGCTGTCTAGATAGGAAAGACTCTGGGTGTTAATGGTGCCAGTACTGGGATCTTGACATTTCACAGTAGTACCCTGCATTGTGAGGATCAAAGAGAATACTGCTAGTCATGATTTCTGTTCTCTTGCAGGTGTCCAGAGGGTTTTCTTGGAGACTACTGTCAGTACAAAAACCCTTGTGAAAGCCATACCTGTCAGAATGGAGGAACATGTGAAACCACATCTGTGGTCGGAAAAGCCACTTGTAAATGTGCTTTAGGATTCACAGGCGAGGACTGCAGATACTCTGAATCACACATCTGCTTTGTATCTCACCCCTGTTTAAATGGAGGGACCTGCCAACTGCTTCTTCAGGACACATATGAGTGTGTCTGTCCACCAGGTTACGCAGGTGGGGCTTCATAATTGTGTCCTTAGTCATCCCCCCTGCCCATTTGAAGTACCTTTTAAACTGGATATACTCTCTTAAAAATGTTCTAGTTTTGCCCTAATATGCTGTCAAACTAATCGCTTCAGCACTGCAAATGAGAGCTAAGAGAGATAGCATGGAAAGTTTTTTTGTTTTTTTTTTTAAACACCTTTCACAGAACCACTTTAAAAATACAAATGTATTTTAATCTCTTAGGGCTTGTTGAGTGGGGAAACTGACCTCAATAGCTATTCTGGAAGAGATTGTCTACATCAGGAGTTATTCCAGAATACTATTACACTTTAAATGATCTTATCTTATTCCAGAATAAGTACCCCATGTAGACAAGCTCCTGGAACAGCTAACTGAGCAAATTTTGCCCGCAACAGCTTTCTGTAGGGAAACTTACTTCTATGTCAAGGGGAAGTTCAGAAACCTACTTTTATCCTTGAAGACCAAGTGGGAGAGGAGAGTAAATGTCATCAGTACAGTATCATTCCAGCTCATTGATTACCAGTACTTCTCATAAATCACAGAGTTCTCTATCTTGCAGCTCCCACGTAAACAGGTTAGAACTAAATCAAATTGGTGGTTGCAATGGGAAATGCTTATGGTTTTAGATCTAACTGTAATATTGTAGAGTACACAGTTGGAGTGTGCAGAAAGACATCTCAGCTTTGAGGTGTCATGGGGATGGAAGGAGAGAAGTCTGTATCTTCCATCCAAACAATTTCTGATTGACAGAATCTCTCACGTGTCTTGGTTTTACAGGAAAGGACTGCCAGTGGATTGATGCTTGTATGTCTCAGCCATGTGCCAATGGAAGTACATGTATCACATCTGGAAGTGGGTTCTCCTGCACCTGCCTAGCAGGCTATACTGGCCCAAAGTGCGAGATTGATCTAAATGAATGTGCCACACCAGGACAATGCCAAAACGGTGGAACTTGTCACAATTTGCCCGGTTCTTACCAATGCCAGTGCAAGCCAGGCTTTAGAGGACACCGCTGTGAGAACACATATGTGCCTTGTTCACCATCACCATGTATGAATGGAGGGACATGTCATCAAACCAGTGACTTTACCTTTGAGTGCAACTGTTTGCCAGGTAAATACTTAGTCCTTCCCAAAACTCAGATGGAATGCAATGGTGAAGCTGGGAAATCAAGCACTTAAGTTTTGGTTATTTCTGATGTATGGTCCCCCCCCCAATACTGAAGTGATGTGGGGGCCAGGAAAAAGGAACATAAGTTTGTACAAGGAAGGGAGCTGAGATGAAGGCTTAGTTGCGATGGGCTCACTGTTTCATAATATGAAAGGGGAGGAGTCTCCCAGTGATAGGGAAGGAGAAAGGGGTTAAAGATCAAAGGAGTGGAAGGGTCATGATAGGAAAACCATGGGTGGGTCCTGGGGCCCAGGTGATAAGGCTGAATATGTTAGTTAATATTATTGACATTTGCTCAGATTTTCTGACATCTGAGACAGCTTGATTTCTCAACCTAGTGTTGCTTTCATGTTAACCCATTGCCTTTTGATTTCTCTCTCTCTCTCTCTTTTTTTTTTTTCCAAAGAAAGACTTGGTTTATGGCTAGCAGGCTCTGCAGGCTTCATCAGTGAAGCCTGAGTTCTTTGAACTAGAGTTATTTGACCTCTGAGGTGCCCAAGGTTTTGTCATGCCTTGTGCTGGAAGCATTTGCAGAGGAAAACAGAGAAGAACAAGTACTAAGGGCCTGATCCTGCAAAACCAATTGGACTGCTCACATGAGTGAAGTTACCCTTTTTTGCAGGGACGCAAGGTTTTATGAGAGCACCTTGCACCTTTCCCTGCAGACCAGTGTGATCTGGTTAAAATCTGGACCTTAAATATAGTCAGGAAATGAAGACAAAGTTACCACAGTTAACGCACCCGCATATCATTTTGATAATTACTGTTAATGTGTCTTATTACACAACATATACAGTGTGGGTGAGTTCTTGTTGCTCTGAGAACCTTTCCTTTGTATGTCCTGACTGACATTCATGTCTAAATTGTCAGTGTTGTATTGTTGTAACTTGGTTTACAAAACTTTCCATTTAAAAAAAATCAAAAGGAAAAAAAGTTGGTGAGCCAGGGTACTTTCACTGGCTGCCCAGGTGAAGGCAAAGGCATCCTGGCATTCCTTGCCCCAGTGCAACTAAGGCACCAAGAAACATCCTGATGTTTTGGGAGATGATTCCTAGTGGCCTGAATTCTGACCCCTTCCAGTGGGTGGAGTGGGAGGGAAAGGGGCCAGCAGAAGGGTGTGAGGAACCAATGGAGAGTTGAGGGAGAAGCTAGAGAGGCTTGAAAGCAAGGAGTAATGGCTGTGACGTTAGAGTGGTGTCAATAGTATTCTCTTCAGTGATCCAGCTACTCTGAATGCACAGTATAGTTGATTGTAAAACTTTTAGGTTCCCAACTCATTTTTATGTGTTTATATAATCCAAATGTTGAAATAACTTAAGTCACTTAGCTGAAATCAGGGGAAATTCCAGCATTCTAGAGGCAAATTTACGAAAATCTGTGCCAGTGTAAACCCTTCTTATACTGGTATAATTTCATCCACACTAGAGGTTGTACCAGTTTAACTTAGTTTTTCTCCAATTTTAGGCAAGTTGGTACAAAAACTGTAGACAATTCCTAATTCTAAACAGATGGAAAGTTTCTCAGATCAGTCAGTTTTAGTAAATGACACTTATGAGATAGATGTTTAACTTGCAGCATTTTAAACTCCTTTTAATTGTGGTGAGAATGAGTTTTATAGCTGTAAATATCTGACAAATAAGGAGTTGACTTGGCAACAGAATGTTAAACAAGTCAATAGAGGAAGTTCGTGGCTGGGAAAGTGACTGTTCATTGTTATCCATCACAATAATTGCCCATTTACTAAGATAAGAACCCTAGGGAATTCCAAGAGCTTGTCCAGGAAAGAATCTGTCAGACCAGAAGAGACTGTGTGAGAGAACTGGGATACCTCGTAGAAAGAGGAAATAACCTCATGTGTTTGGTAGCACTTGATACCATGTCATACAACTGTGGCCTCAGACTGCTCTTTATTTAAAGCAGAACATCCTAGAAATGTGACACAAAAGGCATATTAAATAGAATGATCTATCCTGCCTGCTGTGATGCAGGGCTTTTCCTGTGGTATCGGGGGACACTAATCTCTAAAGGTATGTCTACATAGCCATTGGGAGCGTGCTTTCCAATGAGAGTAGACAGATGCGCTAGCTCTACTCAAGCTAGCGTGCTAAAGATAGCAGTGTGGCAGCAGCAGCATGGGAAGTGGCTTGGGCTAGCTACCTGAGTATGTACCCAGCTGCAGTCTGGTCCCAACAGCAGAAAACAGCATCAGGTGTCTGGATGCAGCAAAATAATGAATTCTGTGGCATCTTGGGGAAAATGCCAAGTGTTGCAGCTGCAATGTCAGTCTGTGGGGCCCTGATTGACATGAATGGGGGCAGTTTGTTCCTCTGCATTATTTCAGGCTTGTGACAGACTCAGGCAGGCATAAATGCATTGTTTTACATACTGAGAACTTCAAATATGCACCTTGACCAGAAGGGCTAGAAATCAAACTTTTAACAATTAAAGCTGAACTTTAGGACAATTCTGCAGCAAGAGATGAGTTCCACTACAAATTCAGCCACAGTATTGCAGAGTGTACACTATCTGAAATAGGCATAAAAATCACACCTCGAAAATTTGAGCTGTATTTTATAAGAATTGAAATGAAGTAAATTAGACGGGGCATTTGGAAGATCAGAAGTTACCAAAAAACTTGACCACTTGCATTTTTGGAGCTGTAACTCCAAATCAGTGTGGCCCTTGATGCTTCAAATTGATCATGATCTGCAGTCCTTGGTAAGGTACCTGGGGCTTTTGAATAAGCTTGCTAGCTGGGGCTGGTGGTTTCTATTCAAAGCCATTTCCAAACATGTTTTAAGCACTACATTGCTCAAAAAAGTACCTGGCATTTGCATGCGATAGGAAATGTGCACCAGGAGATGTGTGCTTTCAAAATATTTAGGATGCTATGTGCAGTGCTCGTAATGCCACAGTGGCAGCTCCTGTGCTATGGGGCTGGTTGGGTTTGGCTCTCTGCTCCAGGCGTTGCAACCTCTGGGGTTGCAGCACTGCTCATGTTTGGCCCCATCCCCCTGTCAGGACCAAATTTGTCTGAATGGAGTTGTGACCTGTTCATGGTTCATGGGGGTGCGGTGCCACTCACTCAGATCTAACCCATCTATAAAAAGGGAAATAAAAACAACCCAGGAAACTACAGACCAGTTAGTTTAACTTCTGTGCCAGGGAAGATAATGGAGCAAGTAATTAAAGAAATAATCTGCAAACACTTGGAAGGTGGTAAGGTGATAGGGAATAGCCAGCATGGATTTGTAAAGAACAAATCGTGTCAAACCAATCTGATAGCTTTCTTTGATAGGATAACGAGTCTTGTGGATAAGGGAGAAGCGGTGGATGTGGTATACCTAGACTTTAGTAAGGCATTTGATACGGTCTCGCATGATATCCTTATCGACAAACTAGGCAAATACAATTTAGATGGGGCTACTATAAGGTGGGTGCATAACTGGCTGGATAACCGTACTCAGAGAGTAGTTATTAATGGCTCCCAATCCTGCTGGAAAGGTATAACAAGCGAAGTTCCGCAGGGGTCTATTTTGGGACCGGCTCTGTTCAATATCTTCATCAACGACTTAGATGTTGGCATAGAAAGTACACTTATTAAGTTTGCAGACGATACCAAACTGGGAGGGATTGCAACTGCTTTGGAGGACAGGGTCAAAATTCAAAATGATCTGGACAAATTGGAGAAATGGTCTGAGGTAAACCGGATGAAGTTCAGTAAAGACAAATGCAAAGTGCTCCACTTAGGAAGGAACAATCAGTTTCACACATACAGAATGGTAAGAGACTGTCTAGGATGGAGTATGGCAGAAAGAGATCTAGGGGTCATAGTGGACCGCAAGCTAAATATGAGTCAACAGTGTGATACTGTTGCAAAAAAAGCAAACGTGATTCTGGGATGCATTAACAGATGTGTTGTAAACAAGACACGAGAAGTCATTCTTTTGCTCTACTCTGCGCTGGTTAGGCCTCAGCTGGAGTATTGTGTCCAGTTCTGGGCACCGCATTTCAAGAAAGATGTGGAGAAATTGGAGAGGGTCCAGAGAAGAGCAACAGGAAAGATTAAAGGTCTTGAGAACATGACCTATGAAGGAAGGCTGAAAGAATTGGATGTATTTAGTTTGGAAAAGAGAAGACTGAGAGGGGACATGATAGCAGTTTTCAGGTATCTAAAAGAGTGTCATCAGGAGGAGGGAGAAAACTTGTTCACCTTAGCCTCTAATGATAGAACAAGAAGCAATGGGCTTAAACTTCAGCAAGGGAGATTTAGGGTTGGACATTAGGAAAAAGTTCCTAACTGTCAGGGTTGTTAAACACTGGAATAAATTGCCTAGGGAGGTTGTGGAATCTCCATCTCTGGAGATATTTAAGAGTAGGTTAGATAAATGTCTATCAGGGATGGTCTAGACAGTTTTGGTCCTGCCATAAGGGCAGGGGACTGGACTCGATGACCTCTCGAGGTCCCTTCTGGTCCTAAAGTCTGAGTCTATGAGTATGAGACCTACCCGGACTCCCATTGTCATGACAGTTGGTCCAAACCGGAGTGTCACTGACACCCCAGTGGTTTCAGTGCCTAGAGCAGGGAGGCGAACCCAGCGAGCTCCATGCAACCCTTTGAAACATTCTGTTGACCCAGTTTTGGGTCTGACCCACAGATTGAGAAACCCTGGATTACAATACAACTCTCAACCTTGGTTTCATTTTGCCTATCTGTATAATGGGAATAGTGATTTATTCCCCTCACAAGATTTCCCAGAGGACTAAATAGTAAATGTTAGTGTAGAATTCAAGCATGGGAAGTGCTCTATGATTTAATAGCTTTCTTCTGTCTCTGTTTTTTACTCTTCAATTTTACACACACATCAAAGCACCTGAAATTCATATGAGGTACAGTAGAATAGCTAAATATGCCGTTCTCCTCTGGGCATTATCTGTCAGAGAACAGGCAAAGTCCTAATGTCACCAAAGCCAGTGAAAATTCCTCATTATCTCTGGGGACAGGCACTTAAGCTTTTGGAACCGATAGTCCTGGTATGTTGGTTGCATGAATGCAGCATGTGAACAATGATCTGGTCTTCTTACAAAATAACTTTACCTGGAGAAGTTTGGGGGTGCACACAGCATTCATGAGATGAAAAAACTGGAAAAATCAGGGATCGGAAAACTTTCCCAAACAGCCTAATTTCTGTGCGACCTTGAACTCAAAAGCAGGTTGGCCCTACTCTCCAATGTGTCTTAGATGCCTGGTCCCTGAGTATGCTGTGAAACCTGTTCAGTTTGGGACTTACTTGATCTAATATTCACCATGCTCTGAAGTCTGTGAGGTGCAGGAGCCCATTACCATCACTTCTTGGGAGCCTTCTATCAGATGCAGGGAATCACTGATGCAGAGCTGGCATCAGAGCTACACCTCTCTAATCTAGCTCTGAAGTGTCCACAACAGAACACTGACACTTGAGGAGAAGAGTGCACTCTCTGGCTGAAGGGGTTATGTCATTGTAATAATCCAAAAATCCCCAGAGACTAATCTGATTTACAAGCTATATATTTGGACTCGTTCACTTGAGCCACATCGAAATGCCGCCTCCTTTAGTACAAGAAGTGAAGAATGGTTTATCCAGCAGAAACTGCAGGGTAATTTTAAGGAGGCATGATGTAAGTGAGTTGGAGTTTGGCTTGGGTACAAGGATAGCTTCCTGTGAGAAGTGCCCTGGGTTCTTCAGGCCCCCTAAGTGGTCAGGGCATGAAAATCAAATTGAGGAGGGTACAGATAGGTAAGAATGGGGAGAGAAGACAAGCAGGAGAAAGTCCCCAAGCAGGAAGGGTATTCTGCACTGGCCTGGAACATAACAGGAACTAAATATTGGGGAAGGGAGGAAGAATGAGCCAAACTGGTGAAGAGGAAAGAGAGTTCTTCTTCATTTAGGATTTAGTTTATAGGTTGGGTGAGATGAAGCTAACCCAAGTAGATGCACCTGGGAGTCGGGTATTATCAAGAGGCACTAACAACTGCTGCAGCATGTTAGTTCATTCAGGCAACAGAGAAGTCTATAAAGAGAACACAGTAAGTTAGCAGGGGACCAGCCACCAGTTACTGCCCAGAACGGGATCAGTCAAACTGCTGATGTTCACAACTCCTGGAATATGTTTTTTTTCCCCCAAGCTGGGGAGAGGCAGGATCAGTAAAGCGACTTAAGTCTTTACTGACTGGAGTACATTGTTACTTGTACAAGCCAAACTATCTGTCCAAGCCCTTTGGGCTCGGTGATGGCAGAATATTGTTACTGACAAGTCTTGGGTCAGGCTGCTGCTCCATTGTGCAGCAGGGAACTAGACCAACAGGAGAAGCATGTTAAACGCCACTTCACACAGACAGGTAATCCTCTTTAATGGACCCTGAAAATAATTTCAGTTTCATATGTTTCTAATTTGGCCAGGCTTTGAAGGAAGCACCTGCGAGCAGAATATTGATGACTGCCCAAATCATAATTGCCAGAACGATGGGGTGTGTGTGGATGGTGTGAACACTTACAACTGCCACTGCCTCCCACAGTGGACAGGTAGGTACTGTGTAACACATTTCTGCTGGGGGTCAGTGGCTCATAGAACTGGGATGCAAAAGCTTTCACTCACCAGTTTAAATCTAGTTTAGGGCAGGAGTGTCTGAAAGCTGTTAACAACTGCTGAGTAGCCTGTGATGGTGAGTGTCAGTGAAATTCTTAGCAGATAGTGGCCACATCAAAGCCACCCCAACAATGGAGGATAAATTCCCATTTTAGCACTGGGTAGTGGTCCCAGCAGATCTGGGATAAGGCATATTGGTGAGGGAAAAGAGAGAGAGAATATATGGGAATTGTGTGCTACGCTTGCTGTGCCATTTCTTTTCTATGGCTTGACAACCATTGAGACTGTCACAAGCATTAAATAAATATAAAACAAAAAAAAATTGCATCAAATACATGTGACTGAATCTTCACTTGGATTGTGCCCGTGTGACTACTGTAGGATGCTGTAGGAATGTGCGGTACCAGCCACTCCTTAGTTTGCAACTGACTTTTAGTTTAATGTAATTTTGCCCCCACTTCAAAATCCACCGATAAAGAAACAACTGGAAAACTAGTAGACAACATCTGGAGCCAATGTAGAATTTTTCCTACAAATGTAAAATGAAATGGACAAATTGTTCATGAATTCTGACCCTAAACACAGGCTTCTTGTACTCTTGTGGACCTCTAATGCACTTTGCTCCTTATAAAACAAACAAACAAAATTTAATTGGACTTTCCTATGAGATCTAGTAGTCTTCAGAGCTGTACACTAGATTGGGCGATATTAAAGTTTTTTAAATATGAACATCTCTATGGATTAGCAGCTCAGGCAAGCTTAAGGTAGAGAATTTGGGTGCTGGATACTGAAGGTTTCATAAAATCTTTCTAGCTTTTTTCCTGGTATAGATAATCAGCCTCTTTGTAAACCAGCCATAAAGGAGGCCTGTCAATGGAAAATAACTCTCCACCAAAATTGAACTTAATCAGACCATTTGTTTTTAAGTGAAAACACATCAGTGAGTGAGGTGTCCCACAGCTTGACTTGTAACACTTTTCTCTGTCTGAGCTTGGGAAAAGAGTGGAGGAAAATAATTCATGTTTGAAGAGTGGCTTCCTCTCCTAGCCCTAACCTGCAGAAGTTCTGCAGAGCGCGGAGCTGAAGAGAGCAGGGACCTTGGACAGCATGAAGGAGGCACTCAGTCGGAGAACCTCAATGAACCTTTTGAGTTCTCATGCTTTCCCCACACTGCAGACCTTAAAAGATTTGTTGTGACTTGCAGCTTCTGCAAGCTTTAGGCTGATTTGGGGGTCCTCCTGAGCCTTAGATTTATGGGGTACCTTTTTGACCCCTCTCATGACCCTTAGTAATAGTCCCCTGACAGAGGTGTAGCGAGTGCCCTCCGTACCCTCCGACCGGAGAGGGCCCCGCAAGGAAGGGGGCCCCTAAAAGTGGAAAAAAAATGAATGCAACGGTGAAGATGGGGTCAATATTCATGAAGCGTTTGTTGGTTTTCTTAATGTTCATGATACAACTGGCGAGGGCTTATTGGAAGTGTTTCTTGAAAAGGCAAACAACTTAGGAATAGACATTGCTGACATGAGAGGCCAAGCTTATGATAACGGCGCAAATATGAGAGGAAAGAATAAAGGAGTTCAAGCCCGCATGCTAGAAATAAATGACCGTGCCTTGTATGTACCATGTGGAGCTCACACTTGGAATCTTGTGATCTCAGACGCGGCAAAGTCATCGAAATATACCATTGACTTTTTTGGTAAGGGGCCCCGGACATATGTTTGGAGGGGGCCACGTTCTTTGTTGCTACGGCCCTGTCCCCTGAGGAGGCCATTCTGCCTTGTTGGGCCATCATGAGCCTAGCTAGGCATATAGGTTTGTTGGCAGGAAGTGCCAACTAGCCCATGCTTTGGCTCACGTGAAGGAAATGTTGGTGATAGGCCATGAGCTTGCTAAGGCTTGTGGGGAGGTTGGGGCTGTGGTTAAATTCTCAAGGTTTTCAAAGGCAAAGGCTGGAGTTCCCCACAGTGAGCCTCCTGAGCTGAGGGCTGCTAGGCTCAGGAAGTTTGTCATAAGCTTCGAAGGCCCTTAAGGGACAGAAGTGTTTACCCAGGCAGAGCCCTCCTCCTGTGTATATCCTAAGGTCTGCAGGAGTTGGGTGTTGTCTGGAGGAGCTTACATGTGCATTAACAAGGCTCCCATTCTGCAAAGCAAGGGGAAGGGAAGGAATGCCGCATCCCTTGTCCCCTTTGCTCTCTAGAACCAGGCTAAATTTTAGAGAAAAGGTTTATGTG
Organism: Chelonoidis abingdonii; assembly: GCF_003597395.2. Classification (NCBI taxonomy): domain Eukaryota; kingdom Metazoa; phylum Chordata; order Testudines; family Testudinidae; genus Chelonoidis; species Chelonoidis abingdonii. The sequence continues at coordinate 66,851,107 of NC_133775.1, read as the reverse complement.
GGAATTACCTTCATTTTAAGGTAAAGTTAAGGGTGCGGGCACATCAGAACTTTGTATACATTACATTTCAAGAACACCGGCATTTTATACCACGCAGACTTTAGATGCCATAAAAATTGAGAATTAAAGAATGTATGCAACCTAAACTGCTTTCTCAGTAACAAGCAGTTCCACCTTCAGCATACCTCAGCATTTTCACTGCTATCTCTGTTCTGAACTGAGGGCTCAGTTCTATAAAGTGCTGAAGACATTAAGTATTGGCACCTCACTGAAACCAGCCATATGGCATGTGGCGATCAGTTATCGGTGTCACTGGACAACAGCTAAAATGTGCCCAGATCTTGTAACTGTAGCACTTACGTTGAAAGAGCAAAAGTTAGTATGGTGATCAAACAGCACAGGTGGTATTGGAGGAGCATGTGTATGAAAAAAAGATTAATGTTCTCTGGCACACATTTTCAATACTTTATGGTGCACAATTTTTTAAGATGGGAGGCTGCGCTATGAGGGCAGAGTTACAGCTGTTTGGTTCCTTTAACATTGAATGTTCACGCTTTCAGTGATTTGGATTTCTTTTAGGTCAGCCTTGACTCTGAACTTTTGCATTTCTAATCCTTAACTCATAATGTTCATTCAAAGCAGTATACATTCAATCCAATAATGCTTTCCTGCAACCTTAGCTTCATTTTCACAAAAAAATATGTTTGGAAATGTTAGTCTTTACCTGGCATCTCCCATGAATGTAGGAAACTACTTTTCATGCTAAGGGAACCTTCACTTTTTATATCCATGTCATTCTCCCATGTCAAATTAAATTAGATAAATATTATTTTATATTGTGTCCAAAATGCACTGGGCACCTCAAACCAAAGACACGGTTGCTACTCTTCAGAGATTCGTCTAAATGGTGTAGCATGAGTTTCCCACCAGAATGTATCTTTCTATCTTGAATCTTTGCATGGTAATGTGACAGGTTCCCGATAGTCCATGCCTGTCCAGCACAGCTGTGGGTCATCCTTTATTACTATTACTCCATCATAATCTAGTAGGGTTATCACATAAACATTCAGAGGGGATGCTACTATTACTAGCCCACTGAGGCATCCTCAAAATTAAATTCTGCCTCAAATCCAAGTGAGTAATTTTGGGTAATTGCAAGGATTATTGCTATCAACCCTGCAGGGTTTGGATACTTCTGTGGTTGGGATTTCTTAAAATAACGAGCTGTGGAGCTTCAGGAACAGATCTTGACATGTCTTGCATGAGTGTTTTGGTGAAACATGGAGCCTCTCTTATGGAGCCAAACTAATTTTCAGCTGTTTATGGCTGTATAGTAGAGCTTTGCTAATTTTTAACTGAGATAGGCTGGGAGGCAAAAACTGATTCTTGGAGTCTTTTGAAAGTGACAGCTGATACTTCTGGTATCTCATGATTCAGTAAAGGGAGGCACTGCTTTGGAAGCCAAAATCCTGTGGGGTGATCTTGAACTGCAGTGCTGCTCCACTTACTGCCTTTTTTTTTAAGTGTGGTCACAATTTATGTATGTGTAGGCAAGTTTATTACTATGCTTGGCCTATACAGATGTTACATTTTGTGAAATGGTTGGAGAATGTAAGTGCTAAGCCTTAGTAGTGTTCTTCTGCAGCCTCCTCTTGTAGAACTTGGTTGTCAAACTGAGTCCAATTTAAACTGTTTCAATTTGAATTTCTCCTTTATAGCAAATCACTCTTAATCTCTGTCACGTCCTGCGTGGAACAGTATTGTGGATCCCTGATGTAATCTGTGCTGCATCTTGTGAAGAACAGTACTGTGTAGTCTCAAAGCCCCTTCTTGTTGAAGAAGCCATCTGCCAGGCTCGATTCTTTGTAGCCTGGCCCACTTCACATTGCAAACATGAATTTCTCTGTTGATGCCCAAATTCAGCCCTTGGAGGCTGTTTGGTGTTTTGAGCCTAGTAGTCTTCCTGCCGCTGCAGCAAAGCTAACAATCTGTGGAGACTCCCCACTTTGCTGTGGAATGCTCTTGGTTTTTCCTCTCCTTTACTCTTCTTCTCTGAGGATTCAATCCTGTTTTCATTGTGCAATGGCCAGAAACTGTTGTTGTCAGTAATGATCAGCTGCTCTCACCTTCAGCAAGCTCAACTGTGGTCCACCTGGCATTGCAGGTAGACCCTGATGTCAGGCAGACCGTGATGTCAGGCAACTTCCTGCATCTGTCATTGGCAAATCTTCCCAGTTGGTTCTTGGTGAAGCTCCCCCAAAATCATCTCTAGGTTTCTGTAGCAAGAAGGCGTGGCAGACACAGAGAGAATGCCGCAAGCCACCTGGTGGGTGGAGCCAGGAGGGCCAGACCCCACATGCCGGAAGAAGAGGGGCGGGACAGGAAGAGGAAGTATAAAAGGCTGGTAGACAACCACAGTGTCCGTTGTTTTTAGATGTCATCAGGGCTTTACCATAGCCATTTGTTCATGGGCAAAGCAATCCATGGTCTTTAAGATGGAGAGTGCACCTGTTTATCTAAGGGACATCTGCGTTCAGGTGAAGTGTGTGTACAAGCATATGGGGCTATCGCAGCTGAATCCACTGGTTAACTTCAGTTTGGGGTTGTACTCAAGGAGTGGATTTGTCTCTAACAAACTGCTCTTACTTAAGCTTCTCTTCAGGCATAGGGGTTGATGCTTTCTTACTTCAATTGTTGTGACTCTGGTCCTGTGCTTCTCATCTGTTGCACTAGGGAGCAGAGCTTTAGGCAGAAATTTTCAAAGGAACCCACAGAGGTTAAGCACCTCAGCTCCCATTTAATTTCAGTGGGATTTGGGCACGTTTTAATCCCTGTGAGCATGAGCCTGCTCTGTGTACTGGTGGATGAAAGTGCCACAGTATGACTGGCAGCCTCTGGGAGGAATTTTGGTCAAGTCAGCCTGAGGTGGCGTGACTTTTTTCTCTGCCAAGAAGGCTGACAAATATCAAAGAGAGAGTGTGAAAAAATTGCTATAAGATCTTGTGCTCTCATTTCTTGTGTTTAAATTTACTCTTTTGACAGAAACCACTTTCTTCAGCTTCTGTTGCAGAAAAAGATACAGTAACAAGTAATACTATTTTTGTGGGGGCAAAAAATGGGCTGTGCACAGGATAATTTTCAGTTCCAAAGAACTTCTCTATAACATTTCAAGTGATAAAACAAAAGCTTTAAATTAACCAGTAGAAAGGTGATACTGGCTCTGAAATCTCAAAGTAATCAGCTCACTGAGCCCTAAACTACTGAATATATTTGCTTCTAACTTTTCAGAAATTTTAAATCCTTACCCAGCAGTGAGTGATGATGTAATGTTTGTAATGCTGGCAGGCCCTTCCATGGGAGTTCAAGGAGCAATGAGCACCCTTGCACTAAAATGTACAGAGGCTGGTCAGAAGCTATGGGAGAATGCAGTCGTTTTCCTTGTAGTGTCTCCATTGGGGGTTAGCTGTTCGAAAGGGGGCAGGGAGGGTAGGGGGAACATGGGATTATGATCCCTTTTCTCCCTTTTACCCCCTGCATAAATTGGCAGAGCTAGCCACTGTGGGGGGAGGGCACACTTCACCCTGCAAAGGTGGCAGAGCTGCAGCTCAGGGATGCAAATCCTTGAAGACCCCAGAAAAGAATCCGACGTACTTGACCACAATTCATCCTAGAGTCTGCCATCCACACTCAGCTTCATCCACAGTGTGAGGGTTCATGTTCAAAGGAATTTAAACAGCTGCTTTAGCTAGGATTGCATTGAGTATAAATTATGAAATATCGACCAGATCTTCAATAGCATTCTGCGCTGCTTGCTAATTCTCAATAATGAGTCTGGATTAGCAGATGGCCACTAAGAAATAGTGCAACTTTAATATGTTAAGTGATCTCTGGTAGAATGAACATTTGCCAATCCAGAACACCTGTTCCTCTTGTTCCCTCATGTTCGTAGTGATCTTCCAGCTTTGGAAATACTCTTTGAATGTGCCAAACAGTGTCTTTAGGGACTTGTACAGTGGTACTCAAAGACTTTTGCATAAACTTGTCTCCAAGATGCCTGATATTGAGTATGGATTCGTGGGGGAGATGAGACGAACAGATAGGACAATTGTTCTAACTCCTGCTGACATCGTCTTTGGTTACTTTCTCCTACTAAGACCTGGTCTACACTTATAAGTTTGGCTGGCATAGTTGTGTTGACCAGTGAATCCCCATTCTCCCTCCCCTCTGATGTAGCTATGCAGAAGCCCTACTTGGATGTTGTTATACCAGCAAAAATGTTGTTTTGTTTATATAATATAGTCTGTTTGGGGAACTGGTATAAGCTGTCTCTCCACTGGGGGCAGGTTGCTGGTTCAGCATACCCCTTCAAGTGAAGACCAGACCTTATAGTGAGGTGATTAATGTCTTTAGGTAATTACTGAAAATACATTGCTGTATTAGCTTGAGAACATGGAGCATTTTTGTGACTTTTATATTTTGTCTTACAGATCTCTTCACTTACTAGGTCTTTCCCAAGTTTACTGTGTTTTCTAGAGGAGGTGAAGAGAGAGGGGATGGACGAGATGAAGAGTGGTTTAATGTGGTGATGTATCTTCTTTCCACCACTTCTCCATCACCATCCCATCCCAAAGCACTTCACCAGCCAGCACCCTGTCAGAGCACTCAATCATTCCATTCCACCAGTGACTTTCCACATCATTCATTTTTCTCATTTATAATAATGCCTCCACAGAGCCCCCTAGTAGGAGCTGCACGTGCAACCATTAGATCATGGAACTGTTTTCGGGCAATAGTTGGCGGTTAGGGGCAAGTACGATTCACTAAAGCCCAACATTTTAAGTCAGAAGGCTTAAAATCCCTTCTAACAGTACCTCAGTTCCACTGCCTGCCTCCTGGAGTGGTCATGAAATTATCCTCGTTTTCCATCATGTTATCTTAAAATGATTGTAGTTTTATGTCTAATCTACTTTTAATTCAGATTCAGGTTTTATGTTTGATAATAGATACATACTGGTAGTTTTTGCTATCTTGGGTTGCCACCAGCTTTGCCCAAGATGGCAGATCATCAAAAACCCTTTCATTTAGGAGCCATTCCTAATCACCCGGGTAACTTCTCTGTTTCAGATAGACTTAAAAGGTGCGTTTTATGCCTTGGGGAAGACCGATTCTGCTGCCAGTGGTTGTGCCTGTGATGCCTACAAATTCTTCAGAAAGACACCAGATGGACCAAAAGACATGGGTCCAGCAAGGTGTTGTGGTGGTGCATGAATTAAGGAGACCTCTTCCTGAAAGCCTCCCCATATGTGAATACTGTGCCCACTAAGCCTCTGTCCAGGCTGAGAGGGGTAGTTGTGGGCATAGTGCCTTGTGGAGAATTATTGAAATGAGTTCTAGGGGCTCAGAATTAGCATTCATCCAAAGTATTGGATCCATGAGATCTGATCCTGAGCCCTAGGAGGGTCAGAGAAAACACTCTTGACATTGAAACACAGGAATTGCCATGTTGGAATGGTCCCGTGGTCCATCAGCTCCATTATTTATTCTCTGATGGTGGCAGACACTGGGTGCTTCCGAGGAAGAGGCAAAAAGCCCCAGAGTAGGCAGATGTGGGGTAATCTGCACCACCGTGAAGCTCTCTGTCCCTAACGGAGATTGCATTAAATCTTGGAGGATAGGACGTCGTCTCCCTTCATTGCTTTATTAGCATTAACTGTGATAACTCTGGGTATTCTTAGCCATCCCTCTTAGCAAGATTTCAAAATTAATGACTTCAGTGACATTCTGTGGCAATAAATTCCAGAGTTTAATTATGCATGTGATGGAGTATTTTCTTTTACACATTTTGAATTTCCCACTTATCAATTTCATTGAATGTCCCCTTGTTCTTGTGTTATGAGGCAGGGAGAACAGAATGTCTTGATCTACCTTCGCTAAACCATCCATTATGTTAGATGATTTTATCATGTCCCTTCTTTATCCGCTTTCAGTGGTAATCAATCCATTTCTTCAAACTATTGCCACAGAAATTTTCCGTGATCCAATCGGTCTTGTTATCAGTGTCTGAAACCTCTCTATTTCAATACCCTTTTTGAGATGGAAAGGCCAGTACTGTACATAGTGTTCCAGATGAGGCTATATCATTGACTTATATAATAGCATAATATTTTCTGTATTATACTACCTTGTTAGCTTTTTCATCTGCATTTGCCCATTGAGCAGAGGTCTTCATTGACTTTCCCCTCCAATGTACATTACCTTGCATTTATCAGCATTGAATTTCACTTGCCATTTTGTTGTCTATTCACCTAACTTGGTTAGGTTTCTCTAACATAAATAACTTTTTCATATGCAAAGTTTGTTATCTCACTGCTCTGCCCACCTTTCCAGATCATTACCAAACTGCATTAAACACTGGACCTAATGGAGATCCTTGAGACATTGTGCTGTTAACCTTTTATCGTGATGAAAACTGACCACTTATTTTTACTATTTTTTTTGTCTTTGCCAGTGTTTGAGCCATGACAGGACTTTGCCTCTCATCCCATGACTACTTAGTTTCTTTAACAGCCTCTTGTGAGAGACCTTGTGAAAGGCTTTTTGAAAATATAAGATATATCACCTGGTTCTCATTTGTTCCCTGCTTTCTTATGCATGCAAGTCTAATTGGAAAAAGACAACTTTCCATTCCCTAAAACATGGTGGTTAAGCCCTGTTGTGTCTTTCAGATGTTTTTGTTCTAGTTTAAAGGATCCATTCAACCAATTCACTAGGTACAGAGGTGAGATTTACTGATTTGTAATTCCCCAGATCATCCCTAGAGAATAGGGCCTCCAGAGCTGGGCTGATGGGACCTATCTCCTGCATTGGACTTTCTATCTGATCCATTTGGCAAAGCCCTCATGAGACACTCTGAGTGTGTAGATGATGTCATATGACCTGGAACCATGTTCTGCACTGAGCCACCACTACTCTTCCTCAGGATCTGTGGGATCAGGTCCTCTAATATTCCCTCTAAAGCAGTCTTCCTCTCTGTGGTGTTGGATGAGGCTTTGCACAGGTCTGTCTAGTCCAGGGGTAGGTAACCTCTGGCACGCACGCCAAAGGCGGCACGCAAGCTGATTTTCAGTGGCACTCACACTGCCTGGGTCCTGGCCACTGGTCCAGGGGGCTCTGCATTTTAATTTAATTTTAAGTGAAGCTTCTTAAATATTTTGAAAACCTTATTTACTTTACATACCCCAATAGTTTAGTTGTATATTATAGACTTATAGAGAGAGACCTTCTGAAAACGTTAAAATGTATTACTGGCACGTGAAACCTTAAATTAGAGAGAACAAATGAAGACTTGGCACACCAAGTCTGTTCCGAAAGTTTGCCGACCCCGGTCTAGTCTATCTATTTGAGGGGCACCCAATACCAGTTAGATCCGAGCTTAGTGCTTTGGTGACCATGCTTCTAAGGAAAATAGGCTTTGTTATACTTGGTTACAGATCAACTCCAAAGGGAGTCTGGTGAGCCCGGGAAGTTCTTAAGAGCTTCTTTCCCATTAAATGTCTTCAGGACTAAAATAAGGTCTGGTCTTCACTGCAGGAGATCGACCATTTCATAGTGTGCGTAACTGCAAATATACAACACATGTCTCTTACAGGTTGCATTGGTCCAGATTCCAATTGTGTTACAGGTACATCTGGAGAAGCTCCATTGACTAAGTATTTTAGACATGTTCCTTTTTTTCAGAGCCTCACAATCTCTGCTCAGGCTTAGTCTGTCTATGGAATTATCAGAGGTAAAATTTGAGTTTATCTTGTGCAAGGGATAGATTTAAAAAAAAAACAACATTTTTAAAGAGATTTAGGGTTAATGTCACTTTCTCCATTATTGTTAACTAAGGTCTTGTCAGCAGAGGCTGAAGATGAATCTTTAGAGAAACTCCCAAGAATAGGATTCACTGGGACCAAAGCCACAGGTTTCCTTAGACACAGCTTCCATCCATCAACACCTGCTCACAGTGGTCCTCTTCCCCCTGCTGGTATCTCAGGGAGCCAGGATCGTCCCTGAGGACATGGAGTTATATTTCCATTGAGAACAATGGGAGGCATTGAGCATCTTTTCTAACGGCAACCCCTGGCCTCAGTCCCATTAAGAACAATAGATGATGATTGCAACTTTGAAAGAAGGTAGTCCTTGAGTTTCTCTGAAGACATGCCAACTTCTGAGGGAGTAGCTTCCAGTCATGAAGAATAACTAGCAAAATGACCACTAATCCAATAGTGCCAAAACCAAGCATTTAAATTTTCTGCAGCTTGAGGTCTTCAAACCACAATCTGAGGACTTCAATAACTCAGACATAGGTTAGGGGTTTGTTACAGGAGTGGGTGGGTGAGATTCTGTGGCCTGCATTGCGCAGAAGGTCAGACTAGGTGATCATAATGGTCCCTTCTGACCTTAAAGTCTATAAGTCTATAAGGTTTTTAAAAATAAGTGTTGGGTTATGATTTACCTTCTGGTTTTTGAACCTCTAGGGTATGCTTGGGGCACAATTTCAAGCCTTTCCTCCTTAACTAGGAGGGCTGGAAACTTTTAAAATGAGAACTGAAATTCTTATATAGTCACAGAAGTCCAGGAGTTGGGGCTTTAAGAAACACTAAATATTGCAAGATAAGATAAAATCCCAAGAGTTGGCAACAGTGATTAATTTGATTAGTTTGAGCTGTCTCCTCAAAGTTAAACTAGATATGTTAGTCTGGAAATGCACAGTTAAATCACCCAAACAACCTTAACTCTGCCATGTAGTGTCCCCATGAGGGGAAAAATATGTATATACATTAGATATAGATCTTTAAAAATCAGTTTAACCTACTCCAGGACCACAGTCAATACCTTCATTCCTACTGTATTGTTACTACATGGTGTCACGACAAGCATTATACACCTGGATTGATGCTAGGCCTATCATACAAAAAAGTCCATCTGTACTTTTGGTGTTTTCACTGCAGCCTGCAAGGTGTAGAAAAAAATTTCAAAGCTAAAGCTGATACCATTTTCTTGAGACTTTTCTTTGCAAATTCAGTGGATTTAGAGGAGAAAATAATCAGTTGATCTTTGACTGGATATAAGTTAACACTCAGAAGGCAAGAGAAACACAGCATCTTTAATTCCAGGAGCATCCACTTTAGACTGAGGGTATGTTTATACAGGAAAAGTTCTGCACAGGTTAGCCTACTTGAGCTATTTTGAATCCAGCCTGCTCAAATAACAATAGCAGTAAAGACATGCAGCACAGGGTTCGGAGAAGGTAATATAGGCCCAGCACAGACTTGGGTATGTACTTGGCTTGCTAGCCTGCAGCGAAGCCCACACTGCTGTCGCCCCTACTACTGGTACTCATGTTAGCTGGATTGAAGCTTGCTTGAGTAAGTTAGTCATGTGCAGCTTTGCTCAGGCCTTTAGCAACATCTAGTTTATACTGGGTATGTCCAGAGACATGATGCAGATATTCCAAGGATAGGTATCTGCAAAACTATTCCTTGCTCATATCCCCATGTATATGTTCTTCCAAGGCAGTGTCTCCCCCCTGGAGTGTACCTGTCCTTCTAGGGCTGAGGGAAAATTCATTGTCACAATAACTAAATGCCCAGGAGCCTTTCTACTGAAGCTGTGAACATGGTAGTCAGTTGTGTTAATAGCTATGCCTGCTAAGGACTGGATTGGGATACTGACTATTCAGATAGGGCACTGGTAAGCTGATGAAGTTCTCTGTTAGCCCAGTGGTCTCCAAAGTGGGGTGCAAGCAGCTTAGGGAGTGCTCAAATTTTTTTACTGATAGGGGTGCACGATCAAAAAAGTTTGGAGACTACTGTATTAGCCGTTGGTTAGCCCAAGGGGCTTATTTGTTGCAAGTATTTCTGTCTTCACTTGGCAATGCATGGGTCACCTCCATTTGCAGATTAAAGCACTAGTAGGTACCTGGGTGTATTTAATCAATTATGTTTTTCTTAGAAGTACTCCCAAGATAGTCATTTTCTATTCCACAAACTGTCCCGTATTCAGGATTTCTGACTCTCCCTCAGTTAGTGGAATGGCATCTTGTGCAAGGCTTCCCTGGAATTCTGTTAAACTAGTCCCTCTTGACTTGCTAGGTCAGTTTTGTACTGAGGATGTAGATGAATGTCAGCTCCAGCCCAACGCCTGTCAGAATGGAGGGACCTGCACCAACCACAATGGAGGCCACAGCTGTGTGTGTGTCAATGGCTGGAGCGGGGAGGACTGCAGTAAGAACATTGATGACTGTTTCAATACTGCCTGTGCTGTCGGGTCTACTTGCATTGATCGTGTGGCCTCATTTACATGTATCTGTCCAGAAGGAAAGACAGGTAAGGATAAGAAATGCACATAGCTCTGGGATTGCTGCTCTGTGCTGCCGGCGGACAGCTAGAGGAGTAGGATCCCATTTCTAAAGTAAACTAAAATGTGCCTTTTAAAAAACTTTTTTAAAAATGTTACTCATTTCTGGCTCAGGGAGCTCACACCACAGGAACAACTCCCCCATCCGGTGAGAGGATGCAATGTGCCCTCCTCTTTGTGGCCATCCACCACTTGTGTGGAAGAGGACCCTCTCTTGGGAAAGTTTCTAACCATGCATGCAGGAGCAAAAGTGAAAAGGAAGGTTTCTTATACCTTCTGCACCATCCTTACCTGTGCAATGACCAGCCAGCATCTGGCCTGTCACAGGATAAATTGTGAACAGTAAGATTAAAATTGTTTAACTTGGAGGCTTCCAATAGAAATGCTTAAAAGCATAAATGAAGGCTAACGGGACAACCCTAACTGTCTCTATGAGTGCACATGACACAGAGATAGATCCTGGCCCACACCCAGATCCCCTGGTACCATTTGGGCAGTGTGAAGGAAGTGGCTTGGAGAAAGAGAAACTGGGGCAGTTTGGACCTCAGGGTAGGCAAATGGGGCCCAAATGCTCTCTGATGTCACCCTGCGGGTGGTAAGACTCCTCTGTGACCAAGGGCAGGACAAGCTGGCCACCCTGCATACACTGAGGGGAAAGACCGTTGTGATCCCTTATTCAAAGGAGGAAGAATTACTTGCAGACTCTGTGAGGGCTATGCTACCCTGAGAAGGTGTGATTGGGTGAGGCCTTGTGCAAGTCCTGGAATACAGCTTGCATATAAAACCAGAGCCCAGGAGATGGGGGACTGGATTTTGAAGCTCCTGTGCCTTTGGGATAACACACCCGTATGACTAAAGTGGGGAACTAGGATGTGGCTGTATACCAGAGGAATGTTGCTTTAAAGCTGCCTTATCTGGCCTGGTGGGGAATCCCCTGCAAGTGTAGATAAGAAGCTAAGAGCATTGACACACCAAGGGAGCTGCACTGGCAGCCTGGAGGCTATGCAATAGCTCCTGACCATGTTGAGGACTAAGGAAGGGAGCTGCATTTTGTGTTCAGCAGAAAATGCACCATGCTAGCTGGTGAAGGGGAGAGAAAAACTAGCTAGGAAGAGCTGCTCCCAGCTGATGCTTTAAACACTAAACCATTTATAGCATACGTGGAATACTGACAAACACTTTGAAATTACAGCAGTATGACATACCGTTGTATTATGCTGTATAGTACATGGTCAGATTCCAGTGGCAAATGTCTGCAGGTGACATCTTCTTCTGTCATGGTTCCAGTCGCCTCTTGGCATGAGAAATGGGGTCTAGATTAAAAAAATCCGTGTGGAGAATGCTAAATGAGTTGTGCAACCCGATGAGCAGATTTTATTCTTCCCAATGAACTGCTTAGTGTGACCTCTTTTGCTTCTGTAGGTCTCCTGTGCCACTTGGATGATGCATGTGTTAGTAACCCATGCCTGATGGGAGCTCTGTGTGATACCAACCCTCTGAATGGACACTATATCTGCACCTGTCCTCAAGGCTATAAAGGAGCAGACTGTACTGATGATGTGGATGAGTGTGCTATGGGTAAGTTCTCATCTGCTACTTGTGCATTTGCTAATAGGTAGGTGTGTGAATGTTCTACTTGAGAAACTGATGGAGGGAGGAATAGGAACAGCTTGTGGAAGTACGTGACCTATGTGAGGATACAAAGGCCCAGGATACAGTCTTGCATTGTTCCATCAACAATTTAAGACTTGTGTTGTACTTCTGATCCTCAGAGCACTTTACAAACACTATAACCTCTCCCCAACTCTGAAAGGTAGGCTAGAATGACCACTTCTCTAAGGGAAGCTGAAATAGAGATTCAGTGACTGTCCAAGTGATGAAGTCGGTCACTGAGGATCAGAACTCAGAGGTACCAGTCTTTGAGATCCATCTAGTCAGAAGCCGGTCTCTGAAAGTGAGTAGTATTGGCTCCTTTAGGGAAAGGTGCAAGAAGCCCTGCGTAGTCAGTTATGGGATACTTGCCCCCATGGAAGTTTCTAATTAATCCCCAATACTTACAGGTTGAAGCAAGAGAGCTTGCATTACTTCCATAACTCTTCATACTTACTGCTATAACTCTGGATATTCATGTCATCCATATAATATTGCTAATCCTTATTAAACCTGATAAGCTTATGGCCTCAATTACGTCTTGTGGAAATGAGTTCCATGGGCTAATTATGTTACAATAACTCCCCACTTAACGTCCTCTTGCTTAACATTGTTTCGATCTTACGTTCCTGCTCAATTACAGAACATGCTCCATTTAAAGTTGTGCAATGCTTCGCTATAACCTTGTTTGGCTGCCTGCTTTGTCCATAGGTGGCAACCCCCCATCAGCTGCCCTAAGCCCTCCTGCCCGCTGGCAGACCCCGTGAATCAACGCCTTCTCCCTCCTCCCCCTGCTTCCTGCCCACAGCAATCAGCTGGCTTGCAGTGTTCGGGAGGGAGGAACGAGGACTTGGCGCGCAGGCTCCCTCTCCCTCCCCTGTCTCCCAAATGCTGCAAACCAGCTGATTGCCACGGGTAGGAGGCAGGGGAGGGAATGGGGAGCCTGCGCGCCAAGTCCTTGTTCCTCCTCCCTCCCTCCTTCTCCCTGAACGTTGCAAGCCAGCCAGTGGCGTGTAGTGGGCCCAGTCCTATTCAACATGTTCCTAAATGATCTAGAAAAAGGACTAAATAGTGAGGTGGCAAAATTTGCAGATGATACAAAATTGTTCAAGACAGTTAAGTCATAGAATCATAGATTATTAGAGTTGGAAGGGACTCGGGAGATCATCTAGTCCAACCCCCTGCTCAAAGCAGGACCAATCCCCAAATCCCTAAATGGCCCCCTCAAGGATTGAACTCACAACCCTAGGTTTAGTAGGCCAATGCTCAAATCACTGAGCTATCCCTCACCCCCTATCCCAGGCAGACTGCGAAGAACTACAAAAGGATCTCTCAAAACTGGGAGAGTGAGCAACAAAATGGCAGATGAAATTCAGTGTTGATAAATACAAAGTAATGCACACTGGAAAACATAATCCCAACTATACATATAAAATGATGGGGACTAAGTTAGCTGTTACCACTCAGGAAAGAGATCTTGGAGTCATTGTGGATATTTCTCTGAAAACATCCTCTCAGTGTGCAGCGGCAGTCAAAAAAGTGAACAGAATGTTGGGAATCATTAAGAAAGGAATAGATAATAAGACAGTATCATATTGCCTCTGTATAAATCCGTGGTACGCCCACATCTTGAATACAGCGTGCAGGTGTGGTTGCCCCATCTCAAAAAAGAAATATTGGAATTGGAAAAAGTTCAGAAAAGGGCAACAAAAATTATTAGGGGTATGCAACAACTGCAATATGGGGAGAGATTAAAAAGACAGGGACTTTTCAGCTTAGAAAAGAGACTAAGGGGGGATATGATAGAGGTCTAAAAAATCGTGACTGGTGTGGAGAAAGTAAATAAGTAAGTGTTATTTACTCCTCCACATAATACAAGAACTAGAGGTCACCAAATGAAATTAATAAGCAGCAAGTTTAAAACAAACAGAAGGAAGTATTTTTTCACACAAACCAGTCAACCTGTGGAATTCCTTGCCAGAGGATGTTGTGAAGGCCAAGACTATAACAGGGTTCAAGAAAGAACTAGATAAATTCATGGAGGATTGATCCATCAGTGGCTAATAGCCAGGATGGACATGGATGGTGCCCCTAGCCTCAGTTTGCCGGAAACTGGGAATGGGTGACAGGATGGATCATTTGGTGATTACCTGTTTTGTTCATTCCCTGTGGGGCACCTGGCATTGGCCACTGTTGGAAGACAAAATACTGTACTGAGGTAGATGGACCTTTGGTCTGACCCAGTGTGGCCGTTTTTATGTTCTTACTGGCAATCACAGCTTCTCCCAATATAGCCTAATCTGCAATCTTTATAGTGTGGTTGGTGCCTCTCCAGTTCATTCCTGGCACTTCAGATGCCAGTGGACTGTTTGTGATAACATTCTCATTTTGCTGCTGGGAGAAATAAGGAAAAGCAGTGATCCAGTTACCTCTGCCCCAGAAGCAACTGCTCCCTGGGATTAAGTTCATGTACCTGGCAGGAGAAGTAAAATGGATTGCTGATTGGCTCAGTCACCCAGCATGGGACCAAGATGTGTGGTGTTTGGTCTTTCCAAAATGGACCCCAATGTTGGGTCTACATGCCAGTGAAGTCAGCCACTAGATAACAGAAGCAGCTTTTCCATTGCAGTTCCCAGCGTTCGGAAGAATGACCCTGGCAAAGGCCCACTTGCTCCTGGTGGCTCTTGGTCACTTGGGCTTATCAGTTATGTTGATGTTTGGGGTGCTTAGACCACTTAGTGCTTTCTCAAAAACCGCTTTTCTCGTTGCTACTGGTACTTTTTTTAAAATCTCAGACATCTGATTCTCCATCCAGTTCAGGTTGTAGCTGTTGCACCTGTCATTGTATCTGTTTCCTTATCAAACAGATATAACCTTTCCATTACGCGATCCTGTTTTTCCCTGTTTTGGTTGTTTTGGACCATCTGTGTGTCAAATCTGTTTTGAGAATAATGCCTCAGAGTTTATATGGCAGCTGTTTCTGTCTTTCATGTGGTAGAAGTTGATGATGTCATATCAAACAACAAGGAAACAGCTAGATCCTTTAATTACATTCCCAGACTTCTTACCATTTGGGTTTAGAAGTTGCAGTTTTGTAAAACTAATCTTTTGGGGCTTGTCTAACACATTTTCAACTTGACACTGAGATTTTTGTGTGTGCCCATTGCCCATTGTACCACTTGAAGCCAGTCACTAACCAGCATATATGGTGCTGGTGTCTTGTGGAGAGGGCCACTCCTTGAATGAATTTTATTTCTCTACCCCATCTTAGACAAGA
Source organism: Chelonoidis abingdonii (assembly GCF_003597395.2). Taxonomy (NCBI): domain Eukaryota; kingdom Metazoa; phylum Chordata; order Testudines; family Testudinidae; genus Chelonoidis; species Chelonoidis abingdonii. The sequence goes on along the minus strand of NC_133775.1, from coordinate 66,835,776 downwards.
ATGCTGCATGCAGCTCCTCTAGGAGAAGGCCCTACAGGCTAATCTGGCTGAGATTGGTAGCAAATGCTCGGCTGTCACTTGGGCTCAGGAGCATCCTGAAGGCCTCAGCCCTGAAGTGGGTGGGCAAGTTGAATAGGTAATTTGGATATGAGGCCTTCAAAGAAGCTTGAGTGCCCTGATCTCTGGTTGGGTGCCTCTGTCAATGCCATCTTCAGCTCCATAGGAGTGAGGAGAGGAGCAGTGGTACAGGCCAGAATGCTCTTCTTGATCCATTGATAAGGCTTGGAAATTTCTCTTTCTGTCTGCAAGCAGGTGGCCGTTGAATCTTTCCTCAGGCACAGAAAAGACAGCAGGCACCTCACAGTAGAAAGAAGAGTCCTTTCTGCCCTCCGCTCTTTGTCAGGAGGGAGTGGCACGAGAAGGGTCTGACTGGATATGGTGCTGAGACTATCATGACCAGAAAAGGAGATATATATATGATATATAAATGTGTGTCTCTTGCAGCAAACAGCAACCCATGTGAGCATGCTGGGAAATGTGTGAATACAGAAGGCTCCTTCCACTGTGAATGTCTGAAGGGGTACACAGGGCCTCGCTGTGAAATGGACATTAATGAATGTGTTTCTGAACCATGTCAGAATGATGCCACTTGCCTGGATAAAATTGGAGGGTTCACATGTCTCTGCATGCCAGGTAAGGGGACACTTTCCAAGCTGGGATGTGGCTTCTAGCAAAGATAAAAGGCTCAGAAAGTGTGAGGAAGGGGAGGATTGTCCACTGTGCCAGAGTCACTGTGCCAGAGACTGATGGGAGTGCCCAAGAGCTGTGCTGAATGAGGTCTCTGGAGATCATTTGCTATGGGCAGATGGGTTGTGAAGACTTACTGATGTGTGAGGGGAGGAGAAAGAAGGCAATAGGGGTGGTGTGAAGAAGGAAGAAAAACTAGTCTGTAATGTGTTAGTGAGCAAGACCCACTTGTTAAATTAAATACAAGCACACAAACTGGTTACTGCTTAACCTTCTTTGTATCTTAACTTTTGGTTTTGGATAATTTCCAGGGCTTTGTCAAGTCTAGGTTTTCATTGTGGCAAGTGATGCAGTTCCCAGTAGATAGGGAAGCTATTCTATAGCCCAGGGGTAGCCAAACTTTTTGGCCCGAGAAAGCTGCCTATGATCTGTCTGAAATGAAGACAGGCTTCCAGCATGGACTCCAGGAGCTGTTACCAACCCAGCAGCACTGGAGAGGAAAGCACACAGCACCAGCTAAACAACTCTCAAGACTGGGGCCTGCTAAGCAGTTGTGGGTCCAGGGCAGGGTATGGAAATGGTATAGTGTGCCATGAATGCTCATGAAATTGGGGGTTGGGGTGTTACTTCTTTCCATGGTCACCCATATCGCTGATGCTGCTGTAGACGCTATTACAGGCAGGAAGCACAGTCGCTCCTCTCCCTCTCGACCTCCCGACGTAGAATCAGAGTAGGCGCAGTAAGACTGGTTAACAGTCCATTATCAACCCATGATGAGGCCCAATGTTGATAACATGCTGAAATACCGTCCCGAGCTGCCCTGAGGTCACGACGGGCGCGGTGCTGGGGGCGCGCATGGTAAAAATGAGGAATGATCTCTGTCCAGCTCCCTATGTAGGAGGGACAGAGAACGGCTGGTAACAAGCTTCATCATAAGTAAACTAAGGGCTGAGCTTCAATCAGACCCACTCCCATTCATCATTTTAACAGGAAAATGATAGACGTAGGCTGCCTGACTATCTAATAGCAGTGGGAATGCTGGGGCCCCTCTCCCCAAACGTATTCCTGAACTGGACTGTCATAGCCCCGAGGCTTGCCCTCCCCTCATTTATGTTACTAAAAGATATCAGTGAGTTCTTATTTCCTTCATTCTTAAACTCATGACGCAAATGGGTGAACACCAAAAGGATAGAAGAAAAACAGAAAAAGTACAATCAGGGGAAACGGGAGCAACTGGTAAGCGCAGGCAGCAGTTGGAGAGGAGGAAACAAACGAGGGTGGTTGTTGAAAAAAGGGTCACCCAACCTGAATGGCATGTAGCCCTTTGCTCATGGCAATTTCTGCAGATCTTGACACGGAGCAGCTGTGCTCTTGATACATCTGGTCTCATAGTACACATCTGCCCAAATGTTTAAGGCAGGACTGACTCTAGTGTTGAGAAAACCATACAAGAGGGATTGACTCGGGGAGTCATTCCCAGTTCTTGCTTTGTGCCCACGCAACCGATCTCAGCCAGGGCACCCATGATAGCAAGCAGAACAGTACAGAGGACAAGAGAGCATCTCATTGCACCAATCTTACCATACACCGGCAGCAGATTGGCTACAGAACGACTGGTAACTGACTCTGCTATCATGCAAAAGCAAATGAATGCGTCTGTAGTAGCGCCGGGTACTTCGCCTCTGTCCCATCGGCAATCCAGTACATTCACACGGTGACTAAA